>NW_010304751.1:0-21654 GCF_000700745.2 Antrostomus carolinensis | reverse complement strand
CCCTGTTTAAAAAGTTTGAGGACCCCTGATCAAGACCATACTAACTATGGCAACATGGCTTCTGGTTTGGAAATGACCTCAGTCTTCAAGCTTAGAATATATACAGAGTAAACTCATTTCCACTTGTAATGAACTGTGCAGGTATACTTTACATCTCAGATATGGGATACTGGGGCAGAAGGGAGGTACTGTATTCCCTGGTTTGTCAGCAGCAGCTGTTTGGCTCACAACAATTACAAGAAATCCAAAAGTTACTGTCAGTTGTCTCTCTGATCCTGTGTACCCTGTGGGGTTTTGACCACTCAGGAAAATAAGACTCCCTTTAGCCTTTTTGCTGTTTGCTTCTACTACATTCATAGCTCAGTTTGATAGGACCCTTTATTCCTGGGGCTGTGGCCATGGTAAAACCTGTATGCATATCTCCAATATTGATGTTAATCCCTGAAGCCTTTTAGCCAGTGTCACAACACCACCCTGATATATCAGGGTTGAATGACTCAGGGATTTTCAATTTACAGTGAAAAGAAGTAGAAAAAATGAATGGATTATTAAGTGAATATATTCCAAACAACAACCATAACAAATTCACAATTAAAAACAAACAACCGAACAAACCCCAACAACAAGAAACAACAACAACAAAGCAGCTACAGCATAAGGGTAGGACAACAATAAATTACTAATGTATAAAAAGTCCAGAATGTAAACTGTTTTCTATGAATACAGATGCTACACTCAGGAGTACATACAGAAAATCTTTTAGAAAAATAGATAGTAAATGTGTTAGGGTGCAGAGTAAGCCTTAATGGCCCTGACCAACCTCACCTGGGGCCTCCACCCACACCCATGGGCCCAGGAGCTCTATTTAAGCTCAGCTCTAGGCATCTTTTCCTTCTTTGACCTATGCTAGGGGAGTGCTGGTCTCTTGCTCATGAGTCTGGAGTTCAACCTGTGGGCTGGACAGAGCTTGGTTCTGACTGTCAGGTCCTATGCTCATGATCCTAACTGTGGTCTATGGACTGACTGCACAGATTGACCTCAGACTTGTCTCGTCATTGTGGTATTGCCTTATGATCTGGGCTCTTGGTTGGATCTGGCCACCATCTTTGTCCTGCTTATCTTGCTTGGGTAGTGTGGGATGAGGCTCTGTCTTGTAAAGTCCTGCTGGTCATGTTATCCCCTTTGGTTCCCCAGCCCTTAGGGAGCAGCTGACCCTTGCTCTTCCTCAAGAGGATGGATGTCCAGGTACTAAATGGTCTGTCACAAACATTAATTGTCTAATTTTCTCTCTTATACTGTTTTTTTTTGTTTTTTTTTTTATACCTGAATTACCTGCTCTAAGTTAAATCAATAAGAGGCGTGGTCTAACAAACTGGAAGGCTGTGTGCCTGAGATTTTGACTTCTAGTAGTAGGGGTGAAAGTTATGTTTGTAATACACCATAGAACCATGTCAAGGATGAACTTGGTCACGCTTCTGCTGTTACTCTACAGGAAGAATTTCTGGTACGTAATATAAATATTTTGTGTTACACTGCAAAATTCACTGCACTCTTTACTTCAGCCAAGTTGATATGCTGAAGTAGAAACCACTCAGTTTAAACCACCTAGTTATTTGTCAACAAATATTCTGGAAATTAAAATGAATACTAGAATGCCTGAATCAATATGAGTCATATGAACAATCCCAAAGGAAAGTGCTAGAAATGTCTATAGGTATAATGAAACATGAAAACCAGCTATTTGGTTGGAGGAGCCTCCCCAGATTACTTCTGTATCCACTAGAAAAGCCAGAAGATATTTCCTGCTTTGAAGCATATAATCACACAAGAAAGTCTTGGTAATTCTTAAAAGGTTTCAATAGCTTGTTTTGGTTTGTTTTTTTTTTTTCCTTTCTTGTGAGATCCCAGAGTAATCATGTCGTAAAGTAGCTGAATGATACTATTAGACTCCTACAGGCAGCCTGTTATCAAACACAGTAAGAAACACAAACTTGTAACTGTTTGCTCCACCTCAAAGAACTGGATTTCAGTTTTCCACCTACATTCAGTGATGTTGTTTCACTTTTGAACCTCAGAAAATAACTTTTTGTTATTTTTAACTTTATTCTTTATTCATTCATATAACTAAAGAAGGTCAAACTGTTTCAGTCTGAGGAGGCAAAGGCCATTTTTGAGACGGATAGCTATGAAACTAGAGAAGAGTGAGACATGCTCTTTCTTGAAACTCATGCCTAACTTCTACTGAGTGTAGCAGCTTATCCTTTCATAAGTGTTTCCTAAAAACTAGCTTAGACATATTAAAGATTAATGTAAAATAATTTGAGAATTTATCCATTTGTTGTATCTTTCCATTGTTTATATAGGAAGCCTGTCTGTCCAAACCAAGGAGAACAGCAGGAAACAAAAGCTGGTTTTTGGATTCTACAATGACTGAGAACCTAAAGATCTCTAATGAAAGATGGTAAAAAGCCCCAGAATTTAGATGTATTTTTCAGATCTTTCTATTTATATCTGGGCTTTCTAAGTCCTAGTCCATTGTCCTAGTGGCCTGGATAATGATTTTTGAAATCTAGGGACTGGCAAAATTGTTATAATTAATTCTTTGTGCTTTCGATTCTGCTGTTTAAAAATGTGGATTTGAATATTAAAAATAATAATAATAATGGCAAACATACAAAAACCCCTTATTTTCCCAGGGATATATGAAAGGGTCCTGACATTTTAAAATGTGAAGATAGAGGGATTAAATACCCTTTGGAAAATCAGAGCGTAAATAAAAGCCAAAAGTTTAATCAGATTTTTTGCTAAATATTTATACTCACAGCTTTGCAGTATCTGTGACTAATGTAAAGCAATGGGAAAAAAAGCTACTGAAATGATAGTTATATATGTTAAATTTTTAAGTTATGTTGTAAAGGAAAGAGCAGGGTCAGAGTGAAATGCTTCATATTTTGTTAGTTATTCAATTATAACTCATGTGAAGACTACTAATGGTTTCCTCAAATTTAAGGTTCATGAGCATAAACTTATTTCACCTAGTCAGTATAATTAGAAATAGAGACTACTATTTAAATTCCCATGTCTATCTGAAAACTGACCTGTCCAAAATGATAGTGGCCTTTCTGAGGAAGAGGACAAGTTAGATGATTAACTTTCAAAGACGGATGCAAGTTTAATTCTTGCATAGAAATAGTTATATAGTACATCTTGATAATCACTATACTTCAGAGGTTATGCAGGAAGCAGTGTGAACAGTCTCTTTGACTTGCAGAGATTACAAGGGAATGGTGGAGTTTACTATTAACTCTTCTTGTTAGATCTTACTAATTAGCCAGTTCATTGAGTTTGGACTGTAGCTGCTGTACATGGAACAAACTAGGGAGACAAACCAATTTAGCTCGTTTTATTCTGATGTTGACATGCTTTAGAATTTGCTGGGTTTACTGCACTGGATTCTAAAGTTGAGTTTTCATTAATTTGTTTTTTTATGGTTTTGGTTGTTGTTTTTTTTCCCATGTGCTGGCTGCATCTGTACATTATTTCCCCCCTACAGAAAATAGCTCATAAAAGCTCTAACACAATACAGATCTCTACAGCTCAGTTATAAATCTACAAAGTCAGAGGTGCCGTATTTCAAGAAAATACCGCCAGACTCTTAACTGAAGGGATGCAAGCAACATTTCCTCTAACATTCTGGTTTTTATTATGTTCCAGAAAAGAAAACTTGTATTAACAAGAAAGAATGAACTTAGAGGCCAGTCAAGTATATTAATTTTTTTGGTGTGGGGTATTTGACTGGTGTCACAGTATAAAAAAGCTACTGGAGAGTGTCCAGAGGAGGCCACTAAATTGGTGAAGGGCTTTGAGGGGAAGACATATGAGGAGAGGCTGAATTTGCTTGGTTTGTTCAGCCTGGAGGAGACTGAGAGGAGATTTCATTGTGTTCTAGAACTTCCTCACAAGGGGAAAGAGGAGGGGCAGGTGCTGATCTCTTCTCCCTGACAACCAGTGATAGGACCAGGGGAAATGGCAGGAAGATGTGCCAGAGCAAGTTAAGATTCTTCACCCAGAGGGTGGTAGAGCTCTGGAACCCAGGGAGGTAGTCATGGCACCAAGCCTGACAACATTCAAGAAGCATTTGGACAATGCCCTCAGGCACATGGTCTGAGTCTTGGGATTGTCCTGTGCTAGGGCAAGATTTGGACTTGATGATCCTTGTCGGTCCCTTCCAACCCACAACGTTCTATGATTCTATGTCTGAAGCAGAAATGTGTTTCAGCTGCCAATCCTGGAAGCTGAATTTTGTGGAATAATGGTAGCAGTGTTATTAGCACTTTTTCTGAGCAAAAGCGATTACATTATATGTGCAAAGTTAATTTGACATTCCTATTAATATTTTCAGCTTAATAGTCTTAATACAGAAATAACCCCACCAGCAACAAATTTTAAATATTTTTATTTACCATTCCTTCTGTCTAACCCTTTCTCTGCTGTGCTCACGCTGTCCCCAAATGTCGATGGGGCCAGTCTTCCTCCAGCAGAAATGAAGAGTGTCACAGCAAGCCTGGGACTCTGCTCTGGGACTTGCACTGGGAGGAGTTCATCACTGGTGGGTGGATTCTCTTCCTCCTCAATCTGGGAATTTACTCGAGTTTATTTTTGTTTTGTCACTCCAGGATGCTGACTTCTGACTGCTCTGGGCCGAGGTGTGAGTGTGGACCCACAGCCTGCCCAGTGACTCTTGCTTGCTGGGCAGTGAACCAACAAACAACTCCCCTGTGGGTTGCGATAAATAGTTTAATAGGTGAAAATCTGAGGGGCAAGGGATAGAAAGGCAATCACAGCCTTTCACAGCTTGATGACTGAGCAATAGCCACCTTGGAAAACAAAAGCCCCCCTGCTTCTTCTTCTAGTCTACTTTTTTTGCTGATCATGTTATATGATACGGAATATCCCTTTGGCCAATTTGGGTCAGCTGTCCTGGCTGTGCCCCTCTCAGTCTCTTGCCCACCTCCAGCCTAATTCTGGGAGGCTGTAGTGGAGGGGTAAATAAAGCTTCGATGCTGTGCAAGCACTATTCAGTAACAGCCAAAATACTGGTGTGTTATCAATACTGTTTTAGCCACAAATCCAAAATACAGCACCAGATGGGCCACTATGAAGAAAGCTAACTCCACCCCAGCCAAACACAGTACAACTTCTAATGGTAAAAATCACATTAACTGGGCTATAATTGTGATTGGCAGTTAACTAGAGGAAAAGACAGAAAAAAATATTTTATATTTCTTGTCACACTACATTATCATGTACTAAGTGCTACTCAGTTTTGCTAGAACTATAAGAATACATTCAATTTCTTGTGCTTTTGTTTCATATGTTATTTCTTATTTTTCAGGAAGGTTTTATGTTATAAGGATCATCTCATGAACATTGGGAAGCATTTGTTTTTATTATGTTACGTCTTTCCTTTCTTTCCAAAACAGTTCACTTTGACTATGTTAAGAAAGAGTTCAAGAAGGAAAAAAAATAGCAAATCCTATAAGTGGTTATTTTCATATACGCAAAGAAAACATAGTAGTTGGAGAATTAATTATATTGTAATACCTTGGCAGAATTGTCAGCACTAAAAATACGTATTATTTGCAACTCTATTTTCTGTAAGTGAAATTACTCTCAAGAAACTGATAGTTAGGTCAGAATCAGAGAAATTAAAAATATGAAACTCAAGCTGCAGTCCCAGGTAGTCCTTGAGAAACTGATGAAAAATTATTGCCAAGAGTTAAATACAAGAATGAGTTAATGCTGTACTCGACATAAAAAGAGAGCAAGGAAAAGTACTGTTTAATGACCAGTTATTCTAAGGGGTCAGAAACTTGAAAATCACCTCACATGAAGAACCATGTTTTTACTATAGCAGCTTTTATGCATTCTCTGAGTCAGTACTTCCAACAAAATATCTTAATATCTTTGACCCTTCCTAGAACAAAAACATTAAACCTAAACTTTTATAAAAACACAGATGAGGTTTTAAGTGACACTTGCAAGAGCTGGATGTTTAAACAGGAATTCATTAGCACCAATGCATACAGAAAATTTCTTTGCAGAAGGTAAAAGACAGATTTTACAGAGTGTATTATCAAAATAATTATGACTGAGGTAAATTGTATGATACAGCTCAGCCTGTGTCACATTGGGTAATTATAGTGATATCAGGTGAGATTTAGATGTTTATTTTGTAAAATGTGTTTCACCTGTGGCTTCAACTTAGATACAATGAGTTACAGAAAAGTGGAGAAAGGTCCTCAAAACAGTCAATTAGTCCACAGATAAATAGACACACATCCATTTCTTATTCAGATTACTGATCTCTAATATTATGACACACATATAATAAATTCTTATTACTCTTAATGTATTGCTTCAAATTCTTATAAACTTGCTGATCTGCAAAACACTGGTAAGACAAAGTATCTGAGTTCAGCTTTTCGGCTGAAATGGCTAAGATAAAAGTTTTATTTATTTGGTTTTCTGTGTGGCTTTTGTTTCAACACCCACCAGCTTAAAGGTTAGGCCTCCTCTGGCCTCAGAAGAAATGCCAACCACTCAGAATTAATGTTAAATAAGATTTTATTTTTAAATATACAATTTTTTTGGTAGATATTTTTCATGTTTTTCAAGATCTCTATGAAACTGAGGCCAGCTAGCATTTCCAGTGGGCAGATCTATTTATTGACAAGTAATGACATTTTTGTTATCATTGTATAGCTCTTCAGTCCCTCAGGCATATTCCTGAAGTATTTTGCTTTTTACTGATTCTCATTTTACTATTTTTTCCCATTCCCTCTTTGTTCTAAAGAGTAAAATGACAAAGTTAAGTCAAGCAAGAAGATAAATAGAGAAAGCTAAAAATAATTATGAGTTTGCATTTCATTTAAATTATGGTTCTAGACCTTTGAAATGAGTTTGTTTAAAGAGGTTTGTTTGTTTTGTTTTTTGGTTTTTTTTAAAGAAGCCTTTTAACATAAATATAACATGGTTCTAACTAAACTAGATTCCAAAATGTCTTTTTTGGTTCACATTGAAATTTTAGTGAGCAATTAGTTGATATGTTGAAGTAAATGTAAATTGCAATGACACAACTGAAGGTTCTTGCTTTGGTTGGCATGATGCTGAGAGGCATATGACTTTTTTTTTTTTTTTTTTCCTCTCACCATGTGCACCCTGGCATGTTCACCTTTTGAACAAAGTGACATTGGCATTAATGAGCAGCACCAAATGCTCTTAAACAGAACAACATCCCAATCCAATGATGTTGAGAAAAGGTCATTCACATAGCTCAATCTTTCCAATCTGCCATCTGTAATTTAGGCATTTTAATATGTTGGCATGATAATAGTATATGTACTCCTAGTGACTGAGAACTATTTAGGCATTGGACTCATTCTGAATGATACTGCAGAAGGTTTTGGGGAAAAAAAGATTATAAACTGTGCAGCTGTTGGCAAAGAGCTGTGTAAGAAAATTCTTGACAAAACTGATTCCTTTGGAGGCACTGCTCTGCAAGGCCTTTAAGACACTGTTCCAGTTCATCTACAATATTGTGGTTATTTTCTGGTGGCTTACATGCATTGACAACTGTTGTGATTTGCATGCCCCTACACCAGTTCTGTTGTGTACAAAACAATACTGGAAAACAATAAGATTGCAGTGGATACAAGGCTAAATTAAAGTTAATCATTATAATAGCTTCACAAATCTGTCACCAGCTTTCAACCAAAGAAGTTAGAGGACCTTGCAACGCTATTACTCATCTTGTAATTCTCCCCCCCCTTTTTTTCGCTTTGTATGTCAGTGTTCTTTGACATTTCTGACATTTGGATCTTTTTTCTGACTTTACCCTGAAGATATGGGTCTTTATCAAATGTGTTCCTTTGTTGAATCCTTAACATTGAAATATTGTTCAATGTCCATAGTAAGTTTAACTCACTTGTACAGGAGTTGCTGTGTACTCGCCATTGTTACTGATTATTATAATGGTTAGACTAGTGAAAGTATACATAGTAAATCTGCTTGGTTCTTAAAACAGCTGAGATTAATTCCATTTTTAACAGAGGAGTAAATTCTGCTTTGGTATGGATTTAATTTCAATGTTTCTGTATTAGATAAATGTCACATCTGCTGTTATTATGTACTAAAAGAAAAAAAGGTTATTTCCTACGTATATAATATTTAAAGGATAATACTAAGTACACAAGTATTTCTTCTACATTTAAGTAATCTGTATCTTCCTTTTCTAACAACAACAACAACAACAAAAATCTGCTTTAAACACCAGAAAGACTTGCATACTGAAACCTCATTTGCCAGTAAATCATTTACTTTTGTTTTCAATATGAAAATACATGAGGCATAAAACTATAGATTTTTAAATAAATTCAAATTGTGCTCTGGAAAGTAAATAAATGCCAGATTTTCTGACAGAATTTTTTACTTAATATATACCCTAAAAACCATGAAGAAAACAACAATTTTTTTTCTTTTTAATTTTTGTTGGGTATTGTAATCCATTTCTTTGCTTAAATTGAAAAAGCATCTGATTTCTCACAGAAGAGAAAGTAAAAAATACTGAAGCCTTAGGGTGCTTAATTGCAAAAAGTTGAAACAGCTGTGGTATCTCCTTTTTTGCTTTGTATCCACCCATGGCTCACATAAAATAGGCAGGAAAACAATGCTGAAAATAGTTATGCTCACAGTGATTTAAGCTGTGTTATTGAAAAAAGGAGAACAGATGTGGCAATGTTCTTAATGTGAAATAGATAACAGGTTCTGTAAGTCATGTACATGTGGAAAACTTCCCAAGTTAGTTTGCCTTGGCTAGTAAAGTTGTGTATATATGCATGTATATGTCTCTATATATTTATATAAAAATATATTTCAAAAACGATTAAATTACTTTTCAGGTAAAACTGTAAATTTGAACTATTAGAGTAAAAACTCTTCTAATGGGAATAGGGATTAAGGAGTTAGAGATGGATATTTTTCTAAAGTTGAGTTAAGTACTCAAAAAACCCACACTAAACACTGAGAGAAGCACATGAAACATGGGAATTATGTTCTTCTGAAGAATAAAGTTTTCATTTTACTCTAATATTAATTACCATCAAGGATACAAGATGTACTAGATTTTATCTGCAGTCTAATTTATAGAGAAGTACTAGGACCCAGATGGAGAATCACTGCATGTCCAACGTCCAGTTGGATGTGCTACTTTTTTTCTGTGTCACTGCTACTGGAATTTCTGTGTGCATCAACAAAGTAGCTTATATATTTAGGAAGGAATACCTTTCCTAGGTATATTTAAAGTGTACAGCTGGCCTGATTTTTAGCTGGGACAGAGATAGGTTTCTTTTTAGTAGCTAAAGTAGCTCTGTGTTTTGGTTTCAGAATGGAGTTTGTTATGAGAAGGATATTGACAACACCCTAATGTTTTCAATTGTTGCTGGAAGTCAAAGGACTTTGTGTTTTGCTAGTCTACAGGTGCAAGGTCTGGGGGGACAAGAAATAGTAAAATTAATAAGCTAGATTGGCATTTGGATATTCCAATGGGATATTCACCATCATATAACGTCATTTTCAGTATATTAATGAGGATCTTTCTTATGGGGGTTTGCTCTTGCTCAGGTTCTTGCTCTTCTGGGATTGCAGTTTAGGTTTTGGGATCCTCCCTCCTCCAGGATTGTTATTCAAGAACGGGCCGGGCTTGGTTGCAGATGGTAAGAAATTGCACTGTGTATCACTCATTTGCATATTTTATTATTATTATTTTAAATTTTCTTTTATTTCAATTATTAAATTTTTCTTATCTCAACCTTCGACTCTCCTTACTTACTATGACTGACTTACTCCCTGGGGGAGGGGGGGGAAATGTGGTGAGTAAGCAAGCAAGTGGCTGCTAGCCAAGTGAAACCACCACAATAGCACTGTACCAGGAACTGTTCTCTGTTAGGTGAGAACCAGCAGTGTTGCTGTGACATGAATGGATGGGGAAGACTTTTTACAGGAATAAGAAAAAGATTAAATTTTAACATAAAGATCCAGCTTTAAAGCTGAATACACCTGGATCAGCCTTTGCTACTGTCTCTCTATGGACGTGATATAAAATCCAGAAGGACTTGTTCTGTAAGACCATTACATTGTGCCTCTCCAAATATTTTCTCAAGTGTTCATGTTTGTTTGAAAGTCTTCAGAAAATTGGCCAACTGTGAATGAACTGTATGAAATACAGGGGTTTTTGTTAGAGAGCTATAGAATTCAAAAGGATAGTTAATAAATATATGAAGCTAGTTGCTAGGATTCAAGCATATAGAGCTTGCTTTGAAGGTGCACATTGCTGGGCAGTACTGATGCTTCATCCATGCAGCTATTCACAGGTTTTTAATACAATTCTGTATACTTTCTAAAATATGTAATGCAATACAGAATCATGTTACTTTTTTTGATATTTATTTTCTTTCACAGACCTGTTAGCACTTGACTGGTACAAAAAAAAAAAAAAAAGGTAATATCTCCATCATCTTTATAATTTTACTTATGTGCTTTATTCATTACAGCTTACTTTTCTGACAATAGTGTTTTATAGGCTATTTCTTTTTACTTCATTGTCATTTTTCCCAGGTTAACATATGCATTGTAAAAGCAACAACAAAAAAACCCAACATAATGATAGGAAGATATATATGTAGAAAGTATTAGTTATAGATCTAGTTTGCTTTATTCCCCCCCATTAGTTTAGTGGCTTTAGTAAGAGAATGTTAGGTCCTGGCTTTAGTTTTAACTAGCATCCTATGCCAGCTTGTTAAAATGCTTACCAAAACCTGGATAGTGCAATGCACAGACAACTACCTGCTCAGCTATGCTTGCCTATGGCTAACATAAAAAGAAGGACAAGGCCACAGGCAATTTCATTATTGCATAGCTTCTGGGGCTACAGGTGGCTCCATACTATTGCCTTTCTCATGTACATTTTGGCTAGTCTAGCTGTACACAATACTTCCTATTATATTTTCTAGCACCACTGTTTTGGAGAGGGTTTTTGCCTGTTGTGAATATATATATATATTTTTTTTTTCCTTCTGTCTTTACAAGGCAAGAAAATCAAAATGTTTTCTTCAAAGGAGAAACCAGACACTGTGCCATTGGGAAGAGAGTTTCAGGTCAGTGGCAAAGAACTGTAACTCTCTGACAGTGGCTGCATATACTTGAAGCCTTTTGCTCAATCATAACTTTTTTCACTCTGTAACGATTTGTCGGCTCCATGTAGCTGTGTGGATAGGCTGTGGTGAGATACACCTCAGTCAGCTTTGAGAACAGTAGGTTAAATCTCACTACAGATGGAGTCTGGTGGAAAGCTATTAATCAAATAGCCAATTAGCCATCTCTCATGATAGCAGCCTTCAACACCATGTGGTACAGCATATACCAGCTGTAATTATACAGGACTGATCGTCTTCTGGGAAAAGTTACACATAGCCACAGAAGTCTTACCACACAGCTTTCCTCTTCACATGACGTGTTACCATCCATCCTTCTGCTATGATGAATTTAATAGACTTATTTTGTCTTAGAAATGTTTCCTTTTGAAATTAAAACTATAGTTAAGAAAATATGTGACAGATTTTGTTAAACCGAAAATAAAGAAGAAAATTTGATTGTTTTTTTTTTAACAGAAATTTGAAAGAAAACTTCCATCAGTTTTAACAAATTCTACTCAATAAGCTCTTCCTTAAAAACATTTGTTGGTTTTGTTATGAATCAGTTGCCTAGTCAAAAGCACCCAGATGAAAAGAAACAAGAGCATTATATGGGCAGCAATGCAATCATATAAAAAGGAAAAAAGGAATGAAGTCTTGGAGACATGCAAATAAAAATAGGAAGGGGATGTGGGGAGAGTAAAGTAATAAGTATTTATTCCTGTGAGTAAAGCAATAGACAATTTAAACTTGCCTGTAGCTAAGGAAAGAACTATACATGCCTGTTTCACCTCTGGAGAGTCATTGGTAACAAGACCACAGAGGCCAGGATTCTACTCAAGGGAACCAGCTCTAAGTTCTGCCTTGGGCTTCGTGAGATCTGGCTGCCAAAGGCAGCATAAGAGATGCTGTGAATCAGCAACCTATCTCTGTGCACTGTCTTTGCCCAAACATTATGTTTAGCTTCCTTCTTGTGTTTTTACCACCTGCATCCCACAGCTTGTTGCAAGACCAGATCTTGTGTCAGAAGGAAAGATGGGGGATGAAAGTTTCACTTAAGGTATAAAGATGAAGAATATAATTAACAAATTGCTTCATACCATAATATGTCAGGAAACAAACAAACAAACAAAAAAATGCTGCTCCTTCTTCTTCCTCATGTTCTTCCCCTCCTCCAGTGTGGGGTGCTTCCCACAGGATAGAGTCCTTCACAAACTTCTCCATCATAGGTCCTTCCCTTAGGCTGCAGTTCTTCAAGAACTGTTCCAGCATGCATCCTTTCCACAGCATACAGTCCTCCAGGAACAGACTGCTCTTGTGTAAGTTCCTTCCCATAGGCTGCAGTTCCTGCTAGAAGCCTGCTCTTGCATGGGAACTCCATGGTCTGCAGTTTACTTCAGAGCATATCCTCCACAGGCTGCAGTGTGGATATCTGCTCCAGCAAGGTCTTCCATGGCATGCCGGAGGACAAACTGCTTTGCCCTGGTCTTCTCCATGGGGCCCTGGTCTTCTCCATGGGCTTCAAGGAATCTCTGCCTCAGTGCCTGGAGCAACCCCTCTCCTTCTCCCTCCTACTTCACTGACATAGGTGTCCACATGGTTGTTTCTCTCGCTTTTTTTCACTCCTTTCTCTCACAGCTGCTGTGCAGTGTTATAGTGGGTTTACTCAGGCTGGATGCCACATGCCCACCACAGCCCACTCTATCACTCCCCCTCCTCAACTGTACAGGGGAGAGAAAAATGACGAAAGTCTTGCGGGTCAAGATAAGGACAGAGGGATCATTCACCAGTTACCATCGTGGGCAAAACAGATTCCACTTGGGGAAAATAAATTTAATTTATTACCAACAGAATCAGAGGAGGATAATAAGAAATAAAACGAAATGTTAAAACACCTCCCCCCACCTCTCCCTTCTTCCCAGGCTTAACTTCTCTCCCGATTTCCACCTCTTCCCCCCAGCAGCAAAAGGGGACAGGGAATGGGGGTTGGGGTCAGTTCATCACACTTTGTTTCTGCTGCTTCTTCCTCCTCAGGGGGAGGACTCCTTTCCCTGCACCAGCGTGGGGTCCCTCTCACAGGAGACAGTCCTCCATGAACTTCTCCAATGTGAGTCCTTCCCATGAACTACAGTTCTTCGCAAACTGCTTCAGCATGGGTCCTTTCCATGGGGTGCAGTCCTTCAGGAACAGACTGCTCCAGCGCGGGTCCCCCACAGGTTCACAAGTCCTGCCAGCAAACCTGGGTTCCTCTCTCTCCACAGGGATCACAGGTCTTGACAGGAACCTGCTCCAGCATGGGCTTCCCACGAGGTCGCAGCCTCCTTCAGGCATCCACCTGCTCTGGCATAGGGTCCTCCATGGGCTACAGGTGGACATCTGCTCCACCATGGACCTCCATGGGCTGCAGGGGGATAGCCTGCCCCATCACGGTCTTCACCACAAGTTGCAGGGGAATCTCTGGTCTGGCACCTGGAGCACCTCCTCCCCCTTCTTCACTGACCTTGATGTGTGCAGTTTTCTGTTTTTTTTTCTTTCCATTTTTCTTAATTATGTTATCACAGAGGCACTGCCATCCTTACTGATTCAGCCTTGGCCAGTGGTGGGTCCATCTTGGAGCCGGCTGGCATTGGCTCTGTCAGACACAAGGGAAGTTTCTGGCAGCTTCTTGCAGAAGCCACCCCTATGCCCCCTCTGTCACCAAAACCTTGCCACGCAAACCCAGTACAAGTGTTTTTTACTCTTTCTTAAATATGTTATCACAAAGGCACTACCAGCATCACTGATCGGCTCAGGTTTGGCTATGTGGCTTTGGAGCTGGCTGAAACTGTCCCTGACTGAAATGGGGCAGCTTCTGTTGTCTTTTCACAGAAACCACTCCTGCAGCTCCCCTGCTACCAAAACCTTGCCATGTGAACCAAATACTTTGCCAAATTAAGAAATAGAAGACATAGTGTCAATTTAAGTGTAAAATTTCACAAGCCTTCCCAAAGAAAAGAAAGCCATAAAGTAATTATAGATTCTATCACAATACATGCTTGGTTTCTGTTTGACCATGAGGATCCTGTAAGAAAGAAGCAAAGGTCTAATCCAAAGGCAAATGAACCCATTAACTGTGCTTCTGGTGAATGCTAAAAACATTAATAGAAATCAGTCCATTAATTTTTCACTGCCTCAGGTAATATATATATTTTTTTAACTTCGAAGGCATGTACAAAGTTCCTAAAAAAAATCCTGTTGCTAGGCACTACTGAAAGTGTAAGCATGCAAAATAATTTAAAAACAATACAAATGATAATATACATGTAAATTATTAGCTGTCACTTTCCCACAGGGAACAATTGCTAGCCTTGAAAAAACAGCCACTCAGTTATCAAAATGATAATAGGAAACCCTAAACCATCCTAAAAGTAAAGTACTAGCAGCAGTTTTGTTCTCTTTAAAATTAATATTAATTGATCATGTGGTCCTAAAGTCTCAATTTTTTTTTAAGTCTAAAGGTGGGGTTTTTTTAAGTTTAAAGTAATCCACTTACTTTATATTCCTTCTGTTAAAAAGAAAGAAGAAAAGTAATTATTGTCAGAAATAGTAAACTCATATTAATCACAATTACAGGCAGTAATGCCTGATTACAATTTTTAATCAATCATGCTATTCCACGTTTAACTCACTAATGTTAGGACCACTAGAGTGGACAGCCATCTGTGCCTCTGTAAAGTCAGAAATATGATGAATTATAGCTACTGGTAGTTTGAGGCTATACCATGAATACAAATCATTAAGGCTGTGGAAATTTTAACATGCTGCCAAAAATTTTTTTTGTGTTTGCTGTTCTTCTTGTCATGGAAAAAAAGTACCTAGAGAAAGATCTGAACTTCACTCATCAGCTTTTCATAATGATGTACAACAAATGAGAAGTTAATGTTCTCCTGGCTTTCTGTTTACATAGCACAAATCCTTTTTGTCATAGTGCTACAGTCTGAAGATCACATTCTGCTCTTATCTCAGGTGGTCACTATCTAGAATAAGTCTATTAACTTCCAAGATTCTCAAATAACCAATCTCTCAAGTATTACATTCATTTAAGTTACTGAATAGTCATCACCAGTATAACTGGGAGCAGAATCAGATCCCTTGGGATTCTGCTGTATTCACTGATTTGTCAAAATTATAAACTTTGGTCAGTAAGAAAATAAAATGGCAATTCCTTTGAAACTACAAATAAAATACAAATAATTCTTTATAGAAGTTGTTAACAACATAAAATCGTAACATGCATTTTCTGGATTTCTTAAAAAAATTCCTACAAAGTGATATTCTTTTTTTTTGTCATTGAATTTAAAATGGCTGTTCATCATTATTTTTAGGAATATGTTAAGTGTCTGCCATGTCTATGCTATTCCAGAGGGTAAAAGAATAATTCAGGTTGGGAAGGACCTTAAGAGATGCCCAGTCAAAACTCCTGCTCAAGGCATGATGAGACACGTGGTTAGACATGGTTCATCAGGGCTTTAGCCACTCCCAAGGATGGAGAGAGGCTGCACAATCGCTCTAAGCAGCCAGTGTCACTGCCTAAGCATCCTCATGGGGAAAAGGTTTATCGTCATATCCAGTAAGAACCTTTCTTCGTTCAGTTTATACCCTTTGTCTTTATTCTCCCATCTTGTACCACTGTGCAAGGCCTGACTCCTTCTCCATTTCCTACCTGTAGGTGTAGAGGAGTTGCTGTTTGGTGCCCCTAAAGCTGTACTTGCTCCAGGATGAACAAGACCAGCTCCCTCAGTGTCTCCTCACATGGAAACTGTTCAAGGCTCACACCAATGTAGTGGCCTGCACATTTTTTCCAAGTCTCTCATGCATTGGAAGATCAAAACTAGAGGCATTACTCTAGATGTATAGCATTAATAAATGCTGAATTAAATGAGATAACCAGTTTCCTCAATTTACCAGCCACGCCTCTGCTAATACAGCCCAGGATGTAATTAACATTCTTTATTATTGCATCAAATACCTGTTCACAATGTGTATAAATACTTGTCCAATAGTTACTGTTTTCAAACCCATGCAGAAGTCATGCAGAAACATATTGTAAAAAAACCCATTTTTTTTATTTGTCAGTCTTAGTCTCAAAACAAAGATATTACCTTATTCCAAACCACTGTGATTTTTTTTTTCTCCATTTATCTTTTCTTAACCATTTAAATTGCTTGAGAAATTACCCTATTTTAAATACTCACTATAAAAATGACTTTAAAACAGATATAGAAGGCAAAGACAAAATGAAGATACTTTCTTCAGCTGCATTGCTGAAAATAATTTGTTAAATATCATCCTCTTGAAAAAGATAGACAATAATCACTTTGAACCATTTAGGATTTCACTTTCTTTCTCCTTGACATATATTGATCACAACTTGGGATGATATTTTACTTGAAATGATAAATGTTCTGTTGTTATAAAAGGGTACCACAGCCAGTATTGCTTTTTAGAATAAGAATCCTAAGTGTCTCAGCTCCTGATAGAGCTGACAGGTGTCTTTGAGGTTTTTAGGATTAAGCATAGGACTGGGAAGACGGGTAAATATGTGACTTTGTGCCTTAGGAGAAGAGAGTGGCTTTCAATGAAAGTTAGTAATCAAATAAGAAACTAGACTCCAATCTTAATTGTATGAATAAACTTAATCTACTAATAGTAAACTTTAATCTAAACATACCTGATGTTTGAGGCATTGCAGTCTAAATCCAGACTTAGCTACAAAATTCACGGTGTCAGCTGACACTTTTTTAATTTCCAAACTTAGTGGATCGTTGGATAGTTCAAAATATAGGTAAAGAAAAAGAGATAATGGCATTTACTTTGAAATGCTTCTTTAGTAAATCTTATTAATTCAAAATTTTAAGAAAACAATGGACACTATCTTAGTTCTTGGAATTATTTGCATATTATATTGGTTTTGTTTTCATGATGCATGTTATAGCAACTTCATGGTAAGCTTAGTCACAATATACAAGTTTTGCAAGGCTATATGAAAGGAGCAATGAAACAATAAAAGAGAAAATTTAAACCTTTGTCATCAGTGTTTTCAGTGCTTGCCTGCCATTCTAAAGAAAGACATTTCATTTTCAGGTTGTGTCCTGTTTCACCATAATAAGCACTAAAAAAATGCAAATATGTATCGATTTTATACAGAGGTCAGTACAAGTGACAAGCAATCTGTGAAAAATTTAGCAGTCCTAAGTAAGAAAAGTAATTAGAAAGATGGCTATAACCTTTCTTTAATGAATAGCAATAATAAATGACTTCCTTGGTGTTCTTGTGACCCTATCAAGTTAGCAAGGTGGTGTTTCCTGAGTCGATTTTATGTTTCAATCCCTTTTGTAATCACAGTCTCATAGCTGTGGAAAATAGCACCATTCATTAATTGATCACTGATTATTTGTATGTGTAGTGGGCAAGAAGCACTCAGGTTCATCTTCCTTTGTTCTGAATGGGTCTTTGGAGCAGAAACTAGGGGCATTTGTCATCCTTAGGTCTTGAATGTTGTTTTTATTTCTTCTTGGTATTGTTGCTTGAGTCATTCACTTGTCAGTGTCACAGCAGGCTAGTGAGCAAGAGGAAATGATAGCTTTAGCAGCCAGCTCTGATGCATGAAGCATGTGAAAAATGTCCTCCCAAAACTAGCACTGGTGTCTTGAGTTTCAATAAAGCTATTATCCAATAAAAGGTACGCTTAAGAAAAATCTACTTCTGTACATGAATTTGAGATTTTGCCTGCTAGCACAAACATATTTTATGAAAGACAACCATTGTTTAGTAAACACTGTAATTGGCATCCAATATTTTGTAGCTTTTTGCTCTTAAAGAATCCCAGACAATACAGTGACTAGAACTTTTCTGCTGGGTATGGGACAGGTAGGTTCTTACTCCTGTGAGATAAGATGCAACAGCTTTTTTAACATTTAATTGAAGAGTAGGGGGAAAGGAGGAAAAAAAACCATGTTCAATTCATTTTCAAGGAGTATATTCATTGAGACAGTACCTGAGAGAAGCCTGTGTGTTAAAACATCTGATGAATTTCACTGTCCTGATTTTCAAACCACTTCTGCCTATAGGCTAATATTTAGGAACTTTTATAAATAAACTCCTTGACTGTGTCTCCTAGGCATGTTTAAAGTTAACCTCCCTCACAAGGTTTTAAGGCAGCCTTTTTTCCTGGTATTAGTATCGCTCTGTGTGCCTATAACAGTATTGCAGGAACTAGCAAGTTAGAGATAACATAATCCCATGGGTACTCAGGACAAAAATAATCATAATAAATTTTAAAAAGGGAGAAATTATAGACTGACATTGGAGATTTTTGGTGCTACAACTTTTTTTTTCAGAAATTGCATTTTTTATGCAGAAAAAGCACTGAATGAGCGTACTCATTCTGAGCTATGATATATGCAGCAAGAATATATAATTGCAAAATGTGTCAGAGTAGAAAAGTGACACTACAGTTTCTAAATGGGGTTACATCTCTGCATATATCTTAAGTTAATAGATTCTGTGGTTTATAACTTCACACAGCTTCTGAAAAAAAACCAATAATGATTGGACTATTGCCTCTGGTAATTCAATTAAATAATTATTAATGCATACTGGGAAAAGAAATTCAATTCTTTTATTCCTGCAATTACCATCAATGCATAGGTTTTCAAAAAACATTAAGAAAAAATCTTTACTTGTCTTTAAGTAAAACTTGATCTTGATCATTAACTACCACAAATGAAGAGTTTTAATCCAAATATGCTTTCTGATATTATTCTGATCCAGTTTGCAGCTGAAGCCAAAGCTTTCAGGATCTATTTTTCAGGTTTGATCTACAGTCAGATGAAGGCATACACAAAAGATTTCAGCTATTTGGAGACAAAGGTTCACATGAACAACTTCTGAGATTTAATTTAGATCTGAAATCAAGTGTCATTCCTTTAGAGAAATTAATCCAGATTCAAACAATTTTCCCGCAGTGCACCCCAGTTTCCAGGATGGGGCAGAAAATCCTGAATAAGATTATAGGAGCCTGTAAGGAAGAAACTGTGTGGACTTTAACTGTAAGACCTTCACACTCTCAAAATTTTATTTAAAAATATATACTGGAAGATTCTTGGGGAACTTTCTCCCAAGCCACATCCTTAATCACATATCTGACTTTAAAAATGCTAAGAGACAAGCTAAATGTCTTCATATTTTATTGTAGGCTGTGAGTATGACCTGTAATAATGGTTTTTCGAAGTACAACTATTAAATTCTGTAAACAACAGGGGACTGAGAATCTTTCCAGGCTTCTAGTCTTGTTATATGGGCAGAGTCCAAAAGCTTATCAAGGGTGTAGTGTTTACGTTTGATGAGCTGCCAAATGTAATTATTTTTTATTTTTAATACTTACATGTTAACACATTTGAAAGAAAAAAAAAACATCATAAAGGAAAAGGTAATGTTATTTATCACACCAAAGTATGCTGCTGGAGAAGTGTGAGCTGCCTTTTAGAGACATTGCCAACAACCAGTCATGCATGTCTATTCTTCTGCCAGTGATAATCTTGTGCATCGTACTTTCCTTTCCTTCCCTTTTTAAAAATTCTTTATTCTATTTGAAAAATACTAAAGAAAAACACAGGAGATGTGGGTGGAAATAGTCAGGGAAGAAAAAAAGGAAAAATATAATGATATCACCTCATTTTTTATCACATGTTCTGACACTAGGAATTTGAGAATACACTCAATGATATTCCATCATCCAGACCATTTTGAAAATATTAAACATATTACAGTTTTCCTTATCCACTGAGGGTTATAACAGTATAACTGCAGTATGTCCCTAACCAAATAAAAATTATTTTCATTGTCATAACTGTTGTATTTTTAAGGTGGAAATTAGCAAGTATTCATCTTATATTACATAGCTCTGTCTTTGATTTTAGTGAAAGAAGATTTAGGGCCATACTGACAGGGTATTTTATACAGAGGTTTGTACAAAAGGGTAGGACTACCGACAGCAATCTCACCCTAACCTTGATGGAGGAATTATCACTTATTGCCATTTCATTATGTTATTCATGTCATTTATCTTGGAGTCAACAGATGTATAATTTAAGTATAATACCTAGTCTCCTTCCATAGTAAGTACCTCTACATACCACTTCATCTAAGCCACAGATAAGAAGGATATACATCTCTTGTAATACACCTCTGTACAGTGACTGCATATCTTTGCAGAGGATGCTTGGAATGTCTGAAATAGAAAAAAAAGTGGAAAAGGCCCAGTTTAAGTATCTAGGCCCAGAAAAAGTCAATGAGACAAGCATTAGGATTCCAGGCTTTTAAAATACAGCACTTATCTGGTTTCATAAAACTGAAAATACTACTTCCTACAGTTTGCCCCCAAAAGAAAAATAAATGTAAATGTCTTTTTGGTTGCAAATAGTTTTCTATTTAGGAGTCCAAGCTAACCTTTTGAAAAGATGAAACATGAATCAATTGCTGCATATTTACATTGCTGAAGTAATAAAAAACACATCTAGGCAAGCTCCTGTTCTGGCAGTGGTTCCTCTCACAGTAGTAATCTCTCCCTGATTGGTACCAGTGATTAAAAAATGGATGGTGTGATAAAACCATTGAATTTTATCAGAGCACCTATCATTATACTTTGATAATGTTAGTTCTGTTACCAGTGACAAAGATGACAATTTTTGAAGTTCCTATCTTTATCCAGAATATTTGCAGACTATCAAATATGTTTAAGAAAAAATTCCTTTGTTGAGTAGAGTCAAGTTAGCACGGCTGATGCATGGTTCTTCTTGGTAGCATTGAAAGATGGTAGAATAAGACAGAAGAAAGACAGTACAGGTTGATTACAGCAACAGTAATGACATTGTAAGCAATTATTCCACTCAGCTGTCCAGAAATGGGATGCATGACAGAGAATCTCTGCTAATCTTGGTACACTGAATGACAACCACAACGTTCTGTCTTGGAGGGCAGTAGTGATGACGTGCAGCTTTCCAAGAAACATAACCATTTATATACATAAATATGCATAAAATAAAACTACATCAGACAATGACATAATGGTTTTGTCCTTTTTTAATGAAAAAAATGCCCACAATAACATCCAGCTTCTCATTTATAATGTTTGATCTGTCGTGGAGTGCTTTGATGCAAGAGAACTTATATTTGATCTTTAAAAAATTGAGACAAAATAGACAATTAAAGATGTTGTCTCTCTTATGGATGATAGAAGGGATTTGCATAAAAACATACAGAAAAGTTTTAAAATCCAAGAATCAATTACATAATATTTAAATCTAATGACCAGTCTAAAATGTATATTATATATATTTTATAAATCTATATATATAAAATATAT
>NW_010304750.1:49056-57906 GCF_000700745.2 Antrostomus carolinensis | reverse complement strand
GATGTCCAGATTGCTTAATTGGTCCCTAAAATATTTGAATCAGTCCAAAGGTATATCAGTGCGTACTTATAGACAGGGATTGTCTATACAAAGGAAATACTTGGTTTGGTCATTGGTCAGTGATCTGGCCATGGCAGGATGTGGTAATTATACACGACTGTTGAATCACTGTAGTTACAATAGTACAGTCATATGTAATTTATCAGCAAGATACTGGCATATGGAAGAAACAAAGACCAAACTATTGTATCCAGTGCACAACTGAAAATTAAGAAATCTTTCTCCTAAACAATAAGGAGTATATGTTGAAGAATAATGCAAAACTTTTCTAGCACAACTCAAATTCTCCTCTGAAAACGTATGCTTCTCTCAGAAACAGATTCCTAGCACAGGGACTGGTAATTTATGATCAACCAAAATACTCTGCTGAACAAAAAAGTAATACCTACACTGCACCTATGCAAATCACTGAGAATAAGTGACTCTAAGGACCAGTAAGAACAAAGCCCAAAACTCCTATCAAACATTATTTGAGGTTTGAGAAAGTCAAGACAAAGCGTAATTTTTTAAAATGGGGATAAATTGGGATTTCTATAACAATTGACTCATTTTGCCTGCTTTTATCTAAGGATCTCAAAGAGCACTCCAAGTGTTAATTAAATTACAAAGCATTTTTGAGACAGGTAAATGGTATTATGCCCACTGGGGAACAGAGAGAACATTTATGTTTCATTACTAAAGTCACACAGTAATTCAGTGGCTAGTAATATAACCCAAGAATTACCAGTAGCCACTTCTACTCATTGACCTGATGGCCTCACAAGACAGAAAATTAGCCTTAAAAGCCAAAAATACTTTTCTCTTGTGCTTTTCTACCTTCCAAGAATTAGGCCAAGATTTTTTAATTTTATTTTATTTTTCTTCATCTGCTTACTGGGAGGCCTTTCTTTTAGAGTCACACAAAAGAAGCCACTTCTTAACCTACCCAAGTGCATTAAGGATCACAGTATAGCAATACAGATAGGAACCTAAACAAGGACAACACACTGTAATGATGCTGTTTAACAGGTTACGCAGCTGCATCAGGATCCCCTTCTCCCTCTTCTAACCAGCCATACTCCCAAAGATTACACGAGAGGCTCTATCCCACCAGAATGAAGAAGGAAAGAATGTACAGATGAAATAATCCTTCGCCATATTTTGCTGGCCAATTTACTGACTTCCAGTCCTACTTTACCAAAGAAACAGAAGTAAAACTTCCCTAAGGAACCTGGTGCCTCATGCACCTCATGTAATAATCTCCCACTGAAAGAACAACATTAGAAACAACCAATGAGGCCCTCAAAACACTTCAGACCATGGAAAATTCTATTCTGTAGTCTACTACATCTATTCTGAATTGCACGTAAAGAGATGAGGGAGAAACATTTCACTGATCATTCTGTTCTTAGCCAAAAAAAAGAGAAGCCACCATTTTTCTTCCCAGCTTGATCCTGACTAGTACAACTGCAGGATCCGCAAGGAATAAAGCAGTAAGATACAATGCAATCTGCACAACAGACAGCCCAGTGACTTACAGCGTAACCTAAGGCATCTCTAATTCAAGACCAGTACAGCTCTGTTAGAGCTTTAATAAATTACATCTCCATTAGTAAACTGATTTTGGAGAGTTCTTTACAAAAGGTTTTTCTCTTTCATAAATAATTATTTATTACTAAAACCAAGGAAGCATCTTTTTGAACCTTGTTTAAATCTTTTGAATACAATGTTAAACCAAGATTTCAGGCCTTATTTTCCTCTCCTTGTCTCTTGTTATGTCATGAAGAATCAGCTATGTGGAAGAGATGAGAATGTCTTTGATTTAAATGACCAAGGCTTAAGATCGTCTTTACCGTGGCAGAAAATAAAGCTGCTGCATATATTTCCAGTAGTAGTGTTATTGTTATATGGTATGACAATCATCATCTTTTTTTTCTTTTCCTAAAAATGTGTCTAAAGAACCACACAGTTTATACACTGCATTCAAAATATTTTTCTTCGTTTACATTGATTGCATATTTCAAATCATGTTACAGCTGTATCGCTGAGCCTAAATCAAATAAGGAATCCACATAAATGCATACACACACTTTCCTTGTTTTTAGACATTGCCAGTATTGACAAGATTAAAATAATTTTCTCATTCATTATTTATTGTGATATGATGAAACAGTAAGAGTATGTATTTAACTGAACATCACAAAGTAGAGTTAAAATGTGGACATGCTGTTTCATTTCGATTTTACTGCGACAGTGTTAAGTATGTGACTCCCTGACTGCAATAATGACATCTTTGGGTGATGAAGATTTAAGATGCTTTGCAAAGATGCAGTGTTATCCAAACTCTTCAGCAATGCTGATTAGGAGCATTATTAAATAGAAGAATCTCAGACCAGAAAGAGTGCTGTGACTGAAGTCCCTCCTATTGCAGAGGACTGGAGGAACTGGTCCTCAGTGCAAGAGCAGCAGCAGGTAGGGAACTGGAATGACCAGAAGGCAGTCATACATATACAACTCCAACACTTCTACTAGCACCAACATTTTTTGTTACCAGAAAAGCATCCTCTAGATAGTTTCTCTGCTTCTAGGGTGAACTGGTACTACTTGACAACTGGAGTTTAGGACCAAGCAATGCTATGTCTGGTTGAACCTCAAGTACAGGGTAGATAAATATGAAACTGGTTTTTGAGTGTATGTACCTTGGATTGAAAAGCAGACACTGTACTGCACAATCCCAGTTTCCAGCTCACAGCTGGGCACCACTCTGCTTGTTTCTACTGACAAAGCAAGGAAATGCCAGAGAGCATCAACAGCACCAAAACTGGTACTGCTGGGCAGAGGAGCACAGAGATTGTCTTCTGTAGTATGTAGCAGTATCTGGGTTAGAATGCAGAGAGACAGATACATTTTAGCCCAAATGCTTATTCTTGCATACTACAATCTAAATATACCCTCTATGATAAATACAGCAGAATAATCAGAAAGTACTGAATGCTTAAAATGCATCCTTAACAAAACAAAACAATGTAATGCATATCTCTCTTTACGTGTCAAACAATTTGCCTAACAAATCATAACAATGCAGAATGATATAAAATTCACCCATCAAGCCCAAATGCATGCACACAGATTACCATGGCAAAGAATTGTGAATTTCATTAAATATGTTAAAGGCAAAAAAAAAAAAAAAAAGAAAAAATCAGCTTTGAAAAATAGTAATCCTGTCTTTCAACAAAAATATTATAGGAAGCTATGAATTTGGTAGATCTGAATAGGATGTTGGTACATGTTTTACTAAGGTAATATAATGGCACACTATTATTAGATCACATTAATCATTACTGTGCCAAAGGCACTGACAGCACCACTGAAAAGGATTGAAAGGGCTGGTAATGGATATAAATTACCCATTGTGTGATAAAAGGATTTTTACTAAGAAGGTAAGAATAAAACAGCAAATTTCTAATATAACTGTTGTGTAAAAACCAAAATAAAAGTAATCCAGTCAGTAATATCCACAAAATCAGAAAGTAAGCACTTTCGAAACAAGATAAAGTCACAATAAAAACTGTATACAACGTAAAATTGATTTCATGGTGCATAATATTACTATCAATTTAAATAGTTTACATGATGACCTCTAAGGGGTATGGTCAAGAGAAAGGTAAGCTTTGTTAATGAGAATGAAGTATGAGCTTCTGCATGCATATTTTAAGTTGGTGAGGTTGGAGGTTTTTTTATTTTTTTTTTTTTTAACCGATAATGGCTTCATGACACCCCTCTGGAATTCAAGACATGTTGAGAGTTTTCTGTTTTCTGCATTAACATCACAACAAACAGCACATCTCTCAGATGGTTTTGTTTGGATTCCAAATGCTATTACAAAATGAACCACGTCTTTGCTGAGCTATTTAACCATTTGATTGAAAACATTTGTATTACTAATTGTCCAATCCTGTGCTCCTTCTTTACTCTGGCAAGTATTTCCTGGTATTAGTAGGGATCAGTAAAGTGAATTGGTCAACCTACATTCTTATTTACAGCATTAAAAATCCACATATCTTCTCTGAAGTTGATGGAATTATTCTAGAATCAAGTCACTAATTATTTTCAAGTCAATTGTCTAGAATAAAATCCAGTAGTTCACATTCAATTAGTAAGTTTTAAAAATTGTGAGCCATATGCTTAAATAATATAAATTCATAAGTGCAGACATCAATCCTGAAAACACTCACATCTATGCTTAACTTTACTCACGTGAGTAATTCCATTAGCATCAGTAATTCAATACCTGCTTATGCATTTGCTGTACTGAAGCTTTAATATGCCTGAATATCCTCTCACTTACATCAGCTATAAATCAGCACAATTCCTCTGAATCACAGTTTCTACTGATTCACAAGATATAAAAGTGAGTGGAAAATCCAGTAGAACAATTATAATAAAGAAATAATATAAGAATTTGATTTGGGAGCAGAAACTATCAGAAATTTTGATTTAAGAAACAATTAATATATGTAGAATGTAGAATTAATTATTAGTTATTTCCTAGGAAGCTAGACTTTTATTTCAAACTGAGGGCCAAATAACCCAATTCTGATTTCACACAGATTTCCACACCAATGCGATTTTTCAGACTTTATAGGAGCTTTTCTGCTGCACTGGAATAGCTCAAAGAGAAATCCCATATACAATGTAGGACACCCCTCCACCCCCTGATTTTCATGAGTGTTCTTCTCATGCTAATATACAACAGAATATGGTTCTTAATAACATGCATGAGATGTTCCACTGAACTTACAGAAAAAACACTAACCAAAAGTGATAAAATTAATGTAATCATGAGTGTCATGGATTTTTAATTTTTTTTTAAATCAGCAGTCTGTTTATAAAGTAATAAATTATGATTCATCTCTAACACAAATTATTACATATCTACTGTGTAAGATGAATGCTCATGATTTTACCAGGCATATTTTTTTCCTGAAAAATCCATTTGTAGCTCACTACAATAAAAAGTTTTGCTGAAGACAAAAATAATATTATGAAGACAAAAAAAACATGTGAGAACAGATTTTTAAATCTAATTTAGGTACCTCATCTTTTTTTTTTTTTTTTCTCTCAAATGTGGAAAAACAAACCTAAAAACTCAGATCCATAGCAGAAGAAAGTGTTATGAGAACAATATAAGTAAGTATTCTTACCAGTTACTCTTAAACCAACGAATCTGTTCCCTGGCTGAGGAAATTCTTAAAAGACACAGGATAGGTACTGAAGGTCACAACTGTAAAAATAAAACCTGTGAGAAATTTAATATGTCAAAACTCAGTGTTTGAATCAGACATTTATGTTAAAATATTACAATGCCACCTCAAGCAATCTACAGAGAGTATCAAGAATTAGAATACTAATGGGATTAACACCTTTTATTTTTTAAGCTTTCATAACGAACATGTTTGGTTGTCATTTCATATTGGGAACTGAAAAGTTCTTTCAGGTCTGGTTTGTTTAGAGAGGGAAAACCTCTCCTCAAGATAATGCTGAGGAACAGAATGAAATTCTTCTGATTCTTTCCTCGACACAGTGCAGCAAAAGAGGACAAAACAGGGATAAAATAAAAGTTGCATAGCATACTCCAGAAACCCAGTTATTCTCTTTGACATCAATATTCTAATCTTTCAAACAGAGTAAAAAGAGAACAGCTACTAATTGTATTTTTACTTTTTTTTAATTCCATTTTATAACAGAAATAAGTCCTTTGTAGATGATCTCATCTAATAAACCCTACTTAAAAGAGATAAGAGCTAGCAGTAAAAGCCAGGCCAGAATACTTCCAAGATATTTGTCAGTAGTGAATTTAGGGCCATTACATTAGTAAGCAAAATAGAAACAAAAACAAAGGGCATTCTTAGAGCAAAATAAAGTTCACTCAACTGAGGCTATAATCTGAAGAATTTATGACTGAGAATTCTAACTATGTTTATTCCTATGCATGTCTAACAAATGAAATTAAAGGTCACTTCCAAATAATACACTTTGTACATCTACATCAACAAAACTATTTCATACAGCAGGCTCTAGCTCTGAAACCCCAGTTCAAGTGCCACAGCGTTAGAGCTTCGCCTTACCAACACTGACTTCCCAGACAAGCACTGACTTCTCCACAGAACCCCAGTGGTGGGCTGTAGTAGTCAGCGTGTACGGAACTGCACCCTTCATTGCTGCAGGAAATAATTGAGGGCTTGGCCATTTTATTGCATTTGGTTTAAATCGGTCAGGACCATGTTGCTGGGCAATGCCATTTGTTGACTTGAAGGATAAACAACAATTTTGAGGACTCCTATTGATGAAGAAAGCAATATTAAATAATTCTGCAAATTAGGAGTTCACTACTAAGCAGCACAGCCCTCCACTAGTGCAACACCGATACAACATTCACATGTATCCTCTAAGATCTCTCCATGCTCTGCATTGTCCTGATTACATCCAATGTAAAATGCTACTGCAGAACATCCCACTTTGTCCAGGCCACCTCCTCTTCTCGCACCTTTGGTTTCGCCACCACACCAAACACAGGCTACGTGTTTTCATTTCAATGATCTACCACAACATTTCCTGACTCCCTCTCCTTCCCCCCTTGCTTGCAGATTGAGCCAGTCTATCGCATGCTTCAAAATATTTTCCATGTGATAATTCTGCCATACAGCTTCTCTGACATAGGAGAATTACCCCAGTAAAAGCTTCAAACCCCTCCTTTATAACTCACGTTTCCACAGTTAACTGCCAACAATTCAGCAGTAGACATCTGGTTTGCCATCACCACTGTTTCTCACATGTAAGAACACATTTCTTTTTTGCTCTTTCCTCATGCCTATATTTTTAACATGCCAATTGTCTCTGGTTTTATACTTGAATTATAAACCCCAAAAGGCAAGGTTTATCTTCTCATTACATATTTTGCAGAATTGTGCTTAATGGGTGGTGAGCAAGCACAAGCCATTACTCCAGCCCAGTACCCCATTCTCCATGGATATGCCCAGCTACATGAGAATCAAACCAGTGGGCAGTCAAGCCAAGCACCTACCATGTAGGCTGGAGAGAATGAAAACCTTTTGTAAATGGTTAAAAAAAACCCAAACAAACAAACAAAAAAACCCCAACCCAACCAACCACCCATCAGTCTGCACCAGATTTGGTCTTACCAAATATGAAATCATATTCAGACAGGATTTAGGTCCCATTTATAGAGGTCTATACTATTTTAGAATTCAAATACATGAATTGTAGTTACAATATTTGGACATGTAGCAAAAGCAAATTCCTGCACTGCTACATATAAACATAGGTCCCATCCAACGTTTCCAGTTTCACAGTGTCTGAAAACAGTAACAGCTTGTTTGCCTGGAATTTCTGCTGCTGTTGATGTCTTAAAACCTCAAGATATACCTTTTTAGTGTTTACTTGCAGCTCGTTCAATGTAAGAAAGTCAAGAAATAGAAACAAGGAAGATAATAAGCTCTTAGGGTTCGAAAAGATGTTATCTCGCTAAACAGGTTCTTAGTACTCCTACGCTGACATCGTAGACTACATTTTTGCTCTGCTACTACAAGGCTACTTGTGTTTAAAAAAAAATCATATTTTACATACACGCTCATGACTTGCAAAATTCTAGGAATGATTCTCTAGGGGCTTTCACTAAGATGCTTTATAAATTCTGATGACAGACAGAACACAGTAAGGCTTCATCTCTTAAAGTCCTGTACTGATTTGTTTGGAGGCTTCGTGTCATTGATCAGCATGTCAATGTCTCTTGCAATCTGCTTTCCAGTTCATGACTGTGAGTGAACCCCTCAGGTTTAAAACCTTAAATGATTTAAGGTCTGTGATACATAACCTTACGAACAAATTGGGAAAATCTGTAGCTTTACACATTAAACTGTAGCAGAAATGATTTAAAGCCTTATAAAAAGGTATTTTACTTACCTGTGCTAATATTATTCTAACACATTTGACACTGACTATGTAAAGCAGATAGTTTAAAGGTACAGGCAGCAAGCTGCATGGAAACAAATTAAGATAGTTCCACTTAGGTCAAATTGGGCCAGTTTACCAGCGCCTAATACACTTGCTGGCATTAAAGAATTGCACTGTGAACCCCTACAGACCAATTTATCACGGTAAAGTCTCCCAGAGTAACACTCCCATGCAGCTGCACTCAGCTCAGCAAGTGAGCCTGTTTCCCCAGCACACCTCCTACCTCTGAAGAAGACAAAACTCCAAAGGCTTTTGGAAAGAAGATGGTAAAATAAAAGCACAATCAAGACATAGCTGGTGTAGAAGGGCACAATCCTTGTTCATTCTTAAACATGCTTGTGTAGCTCATTCCTCGAAATGAATTACAGGCATTAAAGGGAGAAAGCAATCTCTCATCCCATTGAGGAGTGGGACCAGAAGGATTTCTGCATGTTATGGATGGAAGTCTAATACACAGCAAGTGAAAACAGATGCTTGAGCATGGACTTGTTCTGAACAATGGGACTTTTCCCCAAATACCGAGGCTGCAAAGGCTTCATCATGAGGCTCTTTATACTACATCCCATTCCAGTTAAATTCAATGATGAAACCCCTGCTAACCTCAATGGGACAAGGCTTGGGTCCTCTGTAAACAGCATACCCTTTCTGATGGAATGAGGTGTCATGTTTAAATAAATATTCCCTATCAGCTGCTTTTTGAGGGCCTTTTGAAATACTGTTGCATAGCTGCTCTCACCCTAGGCACCACCAGAGATGCAGGGACAGAAAGATATGCAG
>NW_010304750.1:0-45000 GCF_000700745.2 Antrostomus carolinensis | reverse complement strand
GTCTCACATATCACCTGAGTGCCCCATAGATGGCACACATCCTTTCCCCTTTTGATGACAAGTCAATCCAAATCTGTCCATTCCTGAATAAAAGTAGTCAAAATTGGCATGTTCCAGTTCAAAAGCATTTTGTCAGAGATGTCAGTCAGGTACCACCATAATCCATATTTACTCTGGTTTATACAGACAAAACTCCTCTGAAGTGATCTAGACTTACATGCACAGGTTGTAAATGTAGACCAAAGACGACACAGGAACAACCAGTAAAAAACTACAAAATAAACACAACCACAAGAAGCAAAAGTATGCCCATCACAAATACACAACAAACACTGGCATATCAACACTGACAAAGACCACAACTATTTTATTCTGCTGTCCAGATGTTACAAAGGAATACGACAGCAGCGCCAGCAGAAGGGCCGTACAGGAGGCCCCGCTCACCTGTCCTTCATCCCTCCCCTTACTCCTGCCCTGATGTGCAGTACAAGCCCTTTTGGTCAAGTCTGAGGGGGCTACTGAGAGCAGCCCCCCAAAAGCACTCAAGACCGTATTACCCCATTCCTGATAAAAGCATTATTTCAAGAGGATTGGTATCTCACACTCACTTCTAATAAATGGTGAAACAGGTGAAATGCAACCTTTTTGCCAACATCTTTGTAAAGATTTAGGGTAGGGCAAGTATACAAGAGCAACCCAGCCTCAACACCAAATATTTAGTGAGCCAGTTCTCCAGCCACATAACAGAAAACAGTTATGTGAAAACCCCTAAAATAAACTACCCTAGACTCTTCTGGAGTCTTCCTAAGATCTGCAGGACTATTTCAATGCAGTTCGCCTCTGGGCTTGTATGACTTCTACATGCCCTTAATAGCAAAAAAGTTAGCACCTGCTGTCCATTAATTGCTGAAAAGATTTAAAGTTTTTCCTTAACTTGTGCTCATTTAGAGATGGGTGTTACCTGCAGGATTTTCACACAGAACAGTAAGGGGAAAATGAAAATCTCCCAATTCTGGTCTTGGTGCATCTCAGAAGCACCTCTGTTGGGAACAGGTATGTGCCAAATGACAAAAGGCAGTTTTATGGTGTATCTGGTTCCATAGGAGTGTGTCGAATTACAACCATAATTGAAGTTGGTAGCAATAACAAAAAATTAAAAAAAAAAGCACACTAGAATTCAATAATACAGTCAAGTGTTAAGGGTATCCTGCTGGACGCCAATTGTCACCAGGAAGGACAATCCACTGATACACAACTCTACGTCTACTGAAGCAATCTTCAATTCACAGTTTTAAAGAGAAGAAAAATATAAAATACTTATGAAATGATAGCTTGGGAAAATGCATTTTTCATTCCTAACTATCTTGTTAGTGCATCAAATTACAAAACACCATCTGAGGCAGTTTTTACCACATCACATAAGAGGACATTTCATAAGTGATACTGCTCTCATCACAGTCTAGTAGAGAAAGAAAGAGGGAGTTTGTTTATAGATTCTTTCTTGTTTGTTTTACATTTTCTATGTAGGAAAAAAATCCAATAACCCACAAAAAGATGTAGGTCAAATGTTCTCATCTCAAATCTTCCTTGATAAGTAGCGATTTAAGAAGTCTATATAAAAAATGTGTTATTCCCTTTCAGCTCATAGGAAAAAATGTTTCAGAAATAGCACATAAAAAAATATTCAATGTCACTAAAACTGGAATAGAAAATGTTTTATAGATTAACAAACATTGTAATGAATTTGCACAACCTTAACTGACTGTATACATAGCATAATGAAATGGTCTACATCCTTTCAAAGAAAAATTAGGTATTCTAGCACATAGCTTTAGAAAAGCATTGTTCAGAAAAACCTGCATTTTTTCCCAGCTACCATGTAATTTGTGAGATGCATTTTTAAATGATCTGCAACTGCAGCAGGCTTCATCAGTCAGATGATACAGATAGATAATTCACCAAACTGTCACATGATCTTCCATCAGTCTAAAAGATGTGAATATATTGCCACAAGCTTTGGGAATAATGGGTGCACCTGTTTACAGTGTCACCTCTGTTTGCTAATTGTCTCCTTGAGCTACATTTTACTTCTAATGCATTTATTTTTGACAGGCAGTGTCTATTTAGAAATCACATTACTTCAAGTGCAATTGTTCTTTTGTCTATCAAGTAAATGAAGTGTTGTTATACAGATTTCAGGTTCTGATTAGTGAAGTATCAGCACACCACAAAGGTCAATCAGTTATTTACCTGAAGTAATAGAAGTATGACAGGCCTCCCGGATATCCTCTAGATCATGGTATGGTTCATATTAGTATTAATCTTTTGTATTTCAAATATATACACATATACCATTGTTTCTATGTATATATTACATAAATGTATTGAATCTTCTAAAACAGAGAACTGTATGTACACAGAAGAACATAAGGAAAAAAAAATACTCAAGTGGAAAACATCAATGTCGATGCAGACCCAACTCTTCTAACCCAGTATTTTGTTAAGCCAAGATAATGGTGAAAACCAAGGGGTTGATCCCACAAATATTTTGCAATGGTTTATGCACATAAGCTGTCACACTGACAAAACTAATGTTTTAAAAACACGCTTTTTTCATTGTGCTTCCTGCTTTTTATAGAACAGCGAAGCAAAATTTAGTTAAGGTTACTTGCATTAGCTTCAACTAATAAGATGCCATAAGAAATTAAGATGAGCCACTTGAGGTCTAAGAAAGACCACAGGGGATTTTTATTCACACCCATACTTTCGTGTCTGTAATATTACCAACATTCAGCTAAATAATATGTCTCAATATGTACAAAGCTATGCCTTTATATATAGAATAACACATTCAAGTAGAACTATACTATCACAAAGGAAATTTTGAAAACCTAAATCAGCACATTGATCACACAGCCACTTCACTGCATATATATTGATCCTATTTTAAAAAGGGGGGGGGGCATTTTAACTGTTTATTACTGAGGTAGAAAATAGTGGTTTGCCAAAGCCTCATTATTCCTTGCGTACCCCTGTCCATGCTCAGCTCTGCCGCACAAGAACAAGGTAGAAGTGTACGTACAAGAGCAATACTAATTTCCCAAAACAAAGGCAAGGTCTGAAGCTAACACCTACCCATCCTCATGGAAGTCTAGGTACAGACTGGTCTCCGAGGCTTACCAGGGATTTCCAGCCACCACTGCTGTTTTACCAGTTTGCCAAAAGAAACAGAGACAAAAAGCCACGCTTGCCTTAAGTCACATTCTAAATTGGCTCCCAGGAGCATTCCCCTACCTTGTTCACTAAAGCACGGTGTATGTTTTCTCAGTGTTTAGCATATGCTATGTAACCTGAGCAGGACTTGTATTGTTCCAGTAGTTGTTTTTCTAAAGTATGTTCCCACCAGGACCATAATTATATGCAAAATACTAGAGTTAGAGCTATTCATAAAGTCATTTAAAATTTTCTCTAACACTTTCTAGAAAGATTAGGGCACATCTTGAAGCAGAATATGGAAGAAATCACAATCTTGGCCACAGATGTAAACTGATGATACAAGTTCAAATTACTTCAGGTTAGTTTATGTATTCCAAGACCCAGAATGCTATAGGGGAATCTCCCCTGATGCATTCTGAAGAGCAGTGCTTTTTTCAAGTATTTCTGCAAATACAAGCACAATTTAGATAGAGTTAGAGTTAATCATTCATGAGCACCTTATACACCTATATTTATGACTAAAGCTCCTGGAAACTTGAGTATGAAGTTCTCAAAGCATATTTCTCCTGCAGCTTCTAAAGTTAAAAATCACAACTGCCACACACTCAGCAACGACAGGATTGAGCCTGATGTTTGTGAGAGAGGCAATGGACATGAAATTGCTGTTTGCTCACAAGCCCAACACGTCTTTTTGGGAAGATATGTCTCCTGCCATAGCCTGATGTTGCAGGAAAGAGATCATTTATGTGGAAAGTGTACATAGTTATTTGGTAATTTTACACCTACCCCAAGAATTACTGTTTTCTTTTACACAACAGCAAGCAATCTTTAGAATATTACTTCGCATACAGAGAAGTGGATACTCTAGCAATAAAGCTGCTTGCCTAAGACTAAATCCCGCCAAGCACTTCTTTTGCACACAAACACTCTCCTTGAAATCAATGAGATTTCTTGAATGAGCTCTTCACACGAGTAAAAGGATCAGGTCCTTAAACAGCAGAAAGTACAGACGACCATGTTAACATAAAGCATCAAACAGGAGGAGGTCTCAGGAATGGAGTGAAGTATAGTCACCTACCACACATGGTTAATGAGATGTGACAGGCCAAATTCAGATCAAATGTGAAGAGGGGCACTTTCCTGCCTGAAACAAAACCTGTTAAAGAGGTCTACGCTTTGCTTCACGTATAGTATCAGGTAGTAGCAATGCAATTAACCATCACCCAATGAATTAACAAAACTTACCAGCATGACAATCACCAAAACAACAACACAAACATTCTAGAAACAGAGGAAAAACACAGTCAGCTACTTTCCAGCACCCATGGCTGGACCACAGGTGACTGCCAAGCCCTGGAGTTTGCAAAGTCCCTGGAGACCAGAGGAGGGATTCAGCATGATGCCATCAAAAGGGATCCATGACATACTAATGCCAGAGAGCATTCCAAAAACACCAAGGCACTGTTTTCCTGAATACCCTGGGTTCCCCTTGCTTCTAACACAGTCCACTCGCGTGCCTCCCGGGCAGTCTGACAGCAGTCACTGCACCACAGGCGCCAGGCACTGCTCCTCACCGGCCAGACCCCTTCCCCTCACTGCAAACATCTTGCACCACTGGTGAAGAGCCAGCCAGCCTTTGACCCTATTTTACTTCAACCTCTGGACCTCTATACAATTGACAATGGAAACATTTAATTCTGTTTCAGTCACTGAATTTCTCTTCTATTTTAATATATATTTTAATATCAGAGGGAAGAGGGGTGAGGACACAGCTCTTTTCAAGCAGAACTAATCCTCCTTTGAGGACAGGCAAGCCCCACACAGTTCTCAAATCTGAACAGCAAGAAGCTCTGGTTAGCTGAGGAGGCTGCACATCTCAGCAGGTTGTAAAACAAGGATAAACAACAAATTATAACTTAGTGGCAAGTTCCGTTTCCCCCCCACACTGCCTGGGATGTGCGAGACTGGCCACTGAGCGCGTGGGTAAGCGCGGGGAGCGCGTGTGCGCCAGCAGAGCTTCTAGTGAAGGAGGGGCACACGTGGGTGGCAGCAATTTAAAAAGCAGCTGTGTGTATGTTTTTCCCGGTTAGACTGTGAAATCACAAATGGTGGAATCAGCACTGTAAGCTTAAAACCACGCTAACCCACTTGGCTGCGTTTTATTGTTAACTTTGCATCTACTTTTTTCCTTATTTTTATAAAAAACACCGAACAACTCGTCTGCCCCAACTCCCTGCTTTTATTAATAAAAGGATAAAATTACACTAAATATTTCTAATGTAGTGATAAAATGGTGAAGAATGAGAAAGTATCATAAAACAGGACATTTGTGGCCAGAGCCTTTGGAACATTCTTATTGTTACATATATTCTCTCTAAGTAATCAGGAATGGATTGGTATTTTGAAATTACGTATCTCTAATAACACAAAAGTACTTAAGAACAGAAATAGACAGTAATGGAAAATGCAGTCAACTGTTGACAACATATAGAATTTCAGAAAATAATTTACAGAGAACAGCACAGCAGATGAGTCAAAATTTTCTCAAAAATATTTCTTGTCTCCGATAGTCCAATGTAATTCATTTTCTATCTCTGTTCATTAATCATTGTTAAAATTAGTGATCCATTTCTTCCACTCTGCCATCTGCACTCAGCTTCGTAACAAACATGACACCTTCCTGCATAATAAAACCTGACAACTACGAGGATGCATTTCCAAATAGCTTTCTGCATATTTGCACCTCTATAACTGATTCCGTTGTCAGACAAAAGTGGATTATTTAACCAGAGTTCTTTCTTTATCAATTCAGTACACAGACTTGTGCTTGTGAGGGAGTGCGTGCGTGTGTTTGTGTGTGTTTGCGTGTGTGTAAAATGATCAAGTAAAAATCACTTCGTTTGAATTAAAAACAAGATATAGCAGTTGTCTTTGAATTCTCACAGTAGGTAAAATTGATCATATACATTAGTTTTAATCTTCTACTATGAAGCTTAAGGATGTAACTTTGTGATTGGCTTCATCTTGTAAAGTTTGCATACACAAGAATTATCCTGACACTTCAATTTCCTCCAAAAGGAAAAAAAAAAAAAATTCCAGCTTGGCTTTGTTTCCCAGCCTTTGATCACTGACAATTTCAAATAAATATTTTTAAGATAAGATGAAATATCCAAGCAATAAGAAGATATAAAAAAGTGCACAGATAAATAATTAAAATTCAGGATGTCATTTCCATCCTGTTCAGGCTATCCTCTAATCTCCTGGTGGCAGACAGTGGACCAGAGAACAGGGTTCGGTTCTTGGTCTCTTTCCATTCCATCAACAGACTTGGAAAGCTGTGGCAGCAGGGCATCTGAGTGGTCCCTTCGTAAATGCTAATTACACTTAGATGCCACTGATTAACAGAAGCTGCAGTTCTCAGCACACTGAAAAATCAGGCTAATGGTGGGAGCATTAGGCCATACACACACACACACACTTCAACAGGAACCTGTCGGTCGACTGCGAGGAATCTGGTGCTCTATTCACAGCTCTCTGTTTGATGGGAACTGCCCAGACAAGTGGTGAGCAGAACGGATCAGCCATGAAGCCTTCATCCACTTCTGCTCAAAACGTGATAGGCAGCAAGACAGTAGGGTGGGGGCACTAAGGAACATGAAAGTGCACACCAGGGGCCTCTGGAGGCTAACACTCCTTAGCAAACCCTTAAAATACTTTCAGTCAGGTCTGAAGAGTATACTAACCTTTAACTGGAATTGGAAATGAGCAATCTTATTTCCAGTAGAGATGATCATCATTCCATAGCAACCCTAAATAATTTTGCCTAAAGCAAGTTCTGCAGGTGCCCTGTGACAGCAGGGAGAATGACAAATATTGTGTCCAAGATGGGAACTGTCACTTTTTCATTTAGTTTCCTCAATTTTAAGCTTTGAGCAATGGCCACCACAATAACCCGTGCCCACGTACACATTTTACCTCCAAGCCAGGTGAGGCCATGGCCACGGAGCAGCCCTCCAGGTACAGACACAGCTACTGCACACGCATTTGATGGCTGCCACCTCTGAGGACAGAGAAGCTCTTGTGAAGAGCACCAAGGGCTGACAGCACAAACTGGTAGACAGCGCTGTGTTCAAGAGACCACGCTCACTGCCAGCTGACCTACTCACTAAATTTGGACAAGCTGTCCCAATTCCAAATGTCCCCATTTTCCCATTATTAATGGAGATGCTGCCAGTTGTCTCCTTTGCAACCCTCTGATGAAAAAAAGCTAAATAGCTTTCAACAGCATCACAGACTGCAGCCTGTATAAGGAAACTGTATCAGTACAATTTTGTTAAGAAACACATCTTCTCTCAGCATCCCACTTTTCACCTGAGCACTACCACTAGTATCATTCCTCTTCTCTGATAAATTTGTGACAGAAGCTGTCAGTGAAGAAAAGACCTTCCATTGCTAGCATCTTAAAAAGCTTACATAGCACAGACGTTATAAATTATGGAAATATATATTGCAATGCTTCCTTTTGAATAGATAAAATGTAAGTGGAAACTTGAGTACAAGCCCAGCAGGTCACATCCAAATTCAAGCAACATCTCCAACGTACACCATGAAAAGCAGCAGAATATTTTAAGAACGAAGAACCCAATTCTTCCTTCAGGTGTATGCCTGCCACTTCCACACACACAACAGGCCAGAATGAGACCCAAAGTTACTGTAAGAATTATTTCAGAAAGTTAAATAATTTTTATATTGAAGGAAGTTAAGGAAAAATTAAATCAATCTATTTTTGATACAACACTGTAGTACAACAACAAACGTATGCCACTCTTTGTAAGAAAATCTGCATCTGACATGAAAGTGTCTGTTCAAAATTTAAACCAGATGTGATATAGAACAGCTGAAATCTAAAGTTTGGAAAAAAACAAGATGTAGAAGAGATATAGCAACTGACTTCTGCTAGACATCACAAGGGTAAGAGAGCTCTTTTTTCAAAGCATTCAGACTGGAACCTTTCTAAGTACACACAAACACTTTAGCCTATTGGTATTATCTTTTAAAAAATTATTTTAATTTGGGGTCTAGGCCTTGTTGGGTTTGTTTAGGTTTTTCTTCTTTTCTCCCCGTGCCCTGTCAATTTGGAAATTGACTGTCTAGCCTATTTATTAACTTTCTGTATGTTCCTGTATAGCTCTTGATAAGCATTTGAGAACAACTACCAACTATTCTTTTTATACTTCAATTGGAAGTAAAAAAAAATAAATTAAAAAATCAAACAGGCATTGTTTGCTGCCTCTTTTGCCTTTTAGTTTCCTTTTTTCTTCACATGTCTGCATACTGACACATTCAATTTCAGGTTATCAGCACATCTGAATTACAGAATACTGATGGGGATAGAGGGCAGGCCTCTCTGGACTGATTAGCATCATTTAAGAAAGCATTCACTTGCTTGCTTCATTGGCTGCAGGGATTCCATGATGGGTGGCCTTTTAGCATTAGAAGTCAATATGGAGCAATCTCATTTGAATTAAATATGGACAAAAGAAAATATTTGATTGTGGTTATTCATAGCTAACCTTTTAATTTCACAAAGCTCTGAAATTTGGGGGTTTGTAAGCCATAAAACTTAAATATACTTAGTTTTTAATTTCTTTTCAACTCACTTCTTTTCTCCTCCTCCAGTTTTTATGTACTTTTTAATTTGTGCAAAACTTAAACGAGAAGCTTATTTCAAAAGAAATGTCTGGATGAATATTCAGGAAAACCTTTTAACCTAGTTAAACCTACACTGACTACAAAAGGAGGAATGCCTGATTCTAATCCATAAATGTATGTAAATCCACACTGAAAAACATATTTGTCTCTATCGGACTCATACTTGTTTCTGAATGGACCATAAATGCAGCCAAGTATTTCATTAACACAAATAATTATGTATGGCTAGTCATATAACAACCTTTGTTAACAAGAGCCTAAGCCTGTGGAAAGGTTGCAATGATTTAAAGAACAGCAACAAAATTTGATCATAGGGAAACAAAGTTCTGTTCTGGCATTAAAGTAGAATTATTATATGAACCAAAACATAAAATAGCAATGACAAGTTCTCACTAATCAGTAAAAATCACAGAAATTTATAACATCAGGCTACAGAAATAGTTGGGAGAAAATAAGTAAAGCTTAAGTTTTCCAAGAGATTAAAAGAAGTTAAGCACAAAATTTGACTTCCAAGTAGATGAAAGCACTAAAAGTGTAGCCAACCTCTCTGAATATCTGATCCCTCTGCACTTGAAGACGGTGGGAGTTTTGCCATTAACTTCAATGGAAGCAAAATCAGACATTGAGAAATGAAGCGGAAGTGCTTTTTGCTGAGCTGGGCTGACTGCCACGATATGGGATAAGCTCAGCCTATGAGGAACACAGGATAAATATCACACTACTTCTAGCACATGACTTGTCCCTTTGCTACCTATCCCAACAGACTAGGCTTAAATTTGAAATACATAGTTAACTCCAGTCCAGACAATTTCATAGATATCCTGATGAAGGAGAAAAGTATTAAAAGTCCCTCAGTGGGTATCTCAGAAAAAGATTCCAGCAAATCATCCCTGCATTGCAGACACCATTGAAACTGAAATCAAGTTCTGTCTAAAGCATTTTCATAGATCATGTTAAAGATTAAATCAGCCCCATAAAAAGAAGCAGAAAAACACTACCTGCATTTACACCTTTTAGTCATTTTATGGAAGTTAAGCCTGGAACCATCCAATGTATTCACAGACCTAGTCCCGTGTTCCTCAAGATTTTAGTTCATTGCTGCTGTGGCAATATAGAAATCACCTAGATGAAAGAGAATGGAAGGTAGGGAGTATATTCCCCGAGGAAGCATATACATTCAACTTTTTCAAAATTGTATCATCTCAATGTACCATTCGATAGTTTTAAAACTCAGCTTTTCCATGTTCCCCTCCTGTCCCTAATTTACTAATTTAAAGAAAAAAAATAGTTTAGATTTTTTTCAAGCCAACATACCAAACCCCTGCACTCTCACGCAGCATTTCATCAGCAGCATCCTTAGCGCGCATTTTGTCCATTTTTAAAAGGAATAAGTCTAAATAAAGAAACAAAAGCGCTTGGGAGTACTTTCACTGCAGCATAAGCATTCTAAAAAGGCCCTTCACAAATGTTTCCAATATGCTTTATACTGCAACCCAACGTGCAACTTCTAAACTACACCACCACAAGTAAGAAATTAGAAATGTTGAGGGCTATTGAACACTGAGTTTTCACAGTGCATCTGCACAAAGTTATTTAGCACAGATGTTTCTGTAATTGTGATCCACTGGAAAAACTCAAAGTGTTCAATGGCCCTCACACTTCCACCTGCAGAGTAGTACTGGTCTAGTACAACTATGCTGAGCTGTAACGTATAAAAAGCAGCAGTAGAGGCTGGATCAGACTTCCTAAGATTTTCACAAATAGCGTTATTCTGCTTTGTTTGTGAAGGGGTGACATGATTTTGGGTTTTTTATTTTCGTTTACAAAAAGGCCCACATATTAAAAAGGGGTGAAATAGATTTTACATGCCTGGCTTTGAACCTGGGAATCTCCCACAGTGCAACTAATTGCATTGCCAACAAGACACAGGAGTACACCCACAAGCAGCATAAAATGTAACTGTGAGGGGTGTGATGGTAAGTCTTTATAAATAATACATTCATCCCAAGGTACACTTGTGTCTATGTTGTTAATGTAGGTATTTTTTCATTAGCAGCTGTAAAGATATCTGGGCAGGTGAACATCAATATGCCTCTAAAGACAATAAAAATGAAGAAGCAACAAGAGGACAGGACTTGCTTCTTAAGCAGAATGGTTCGGTATATTTAGCTCGAGCAACAGCAAAAGGATGTGAAGATCATTACAGTGACCCTAGCTCTCCTACATGTTCACATGGCCTCAGAAATTCCCAGGAAAGCATCACCCCATTCTGACTTTCAACAAAAAAGCATGTCTCAGAGACCGCAGACACAGGCAGTATCTTCCTGCCCACAGGAATGGTTGAAGAGAGAGGAGGCAACACAAACCTGTTCAAAGACAGCTAAACAGCTTCTTTTTCATCCCACTGCCATTGTACAAGGAAGCAGGTGGACCATTGACTTAACCTCTCTTACAAATCCCCAAGAAAGAATTATGGAGAATTTTTTTTTTTGCTGAGAAAAACAAGAGGGAAGTGATTAGAGAAAAGATCATAAGCAAGATGAGGATAAGACAACTTTGATGTAAAAAACATCATCTAATACATCTATCGACATGCATTGGACTGTAGAAGCACATAACTATTTAGTGATAGGCTGCTGGTTTTGCAAAACACAAATCCATAATGTGGATTCATATTTTGAGCCATAAAAAGTGAGGATAATGGCTAAGTTAACATTTGAAAATTGGCTGCAGTAACTGCACAATACATTTTTCAAAGCATATGAACAATAATACGACAATTGCTCCCGACTAGATAACCAGATCTGTTGCTGTCCCACTAGATCTAACAAACTGATCTAATAAATTTAACCATGTCACTGTCTCAGCAAGAGAACAGCCAAGATCACTTAATTGCTCCGAGAATCTCTTTTTTACAGTTCTTATTGCTAAGTTGTTCCTGGAAGTATCTTACCTAATACAACACTTCTCTACCACCTCTTTTTCTGCAGAGTCCCAAACAACTCTTTCACCCTTCTTTCCTTCACTCTTCTCTAAGAGATCTCTTTTTTTGCTCACATGGCTTCTTCCACATTTCTGTTGATGACACTCACATCTACCTCCTACACCTGTTTCCTATCTGAGCCTTGCAACATCTGCCTGCACCCAAGACCAGCTCTTTAATTATGCTACTGCTAATTTAAACTTGAAAGGATAAAACTGAACTATGTTTCTTTCCTTTCAATCTCCTGCCATTCCCTACTTTCTTTATCCTTGTTAATCAGCAATGCATTTCCTTGCTACTTTCAGTATAGCTCCTTATTCTCTGTCTCAAAAACTGCAAATAACTCCCAAACCTGCTGCTTTTTCCTGTACCATAGTTTAAGAAACTATCTTCTTTCTAAGTAGCAAAGACTCTTCAACTTCTCCATCCTGACTGCTGCTGCAACTACTTCTACTTACTCATTCCCCAAATACTCAGCTCCACCCCAGCATAGACAGCTGTTCACTGAGTAGGCCCAAGTGTTCTGCAATAGAAACAATAAATAATTAAATGATAATGAGGAGGCAGCATGCTGATAGAGGAGGTAGCACTACATCCTATAAGACAGCACCGAATCAGTGTGCCAAGATAATAAGAGAGAAACTAGGCTGATCTATAAACTGAAAAGCAAAATTCTGGTTGGCCATAGCAAGCATCTGACAGAGTAGTGCGTAGCACTCTGATTATATTAAGTTTACCACCCTGAGAAACATTTCTAGAGATGTGCATAAGGTCCTTTTGAAAACTGAACACAGGACCAGAAGCCCAAAGGCATGCAAGCCCTTGACCCTTATTCAGGCACCTAAATCCCACTAAAATAGAGATCAAGCACCTGAAAACCCAAAGGCCACACACTTGAGAAGATCTAAGCCACAGGCATGTAGCTCCCTGAGACACTTCTGAAGTTGTAACCCCTGGTCAAATGCTATCTTAAATACTACCATCCCACCACCTCAGTTCTCACAGCAATTTTATCTGGTTGATGTATTTATTCCTGTCCTGTACTGCTACAAGCTGTAAAAATAGCTTTATTGTTCCACCTTAGAGGTGGTTGCTGCTCAGGAGGAAACCTTCTTGAACAACTATCTCACAGCCATTTTGTTAAACTTCGTAAGTGCAGCAAACTTTAAGGTACTTGAGTGAAAGTTCACAGGTAAGTGCACGCTCCTCTTATGACCACAGAGCTAACCAAGAAACACAAAAATAATGTGTATTGCACAAAACACTCATTCAGTCCTCTTTCGTACTAAACCTCATGGTGCTTAAAACCTTGGCACACTTTCGGGTTTCCAGCTATTCTCACTGCACAACAACATGAACAGAAAGTAGCTGCCTAGAAATAACCATTTCTAAAAACTTTTGGTCTCTGATTCCCTCTGTATTAAAACACTGATCCTTTTCATGCAGGAAAAGTGAGATTTTAATGTTCAAGAGAAAATTTAGTCTAAAAAAAAAAAAAAAAGAAAGAAATGTGAATAGTCAAATGGTAATAGGGAAAACAAGAAAGGAATTAAAGCTGAAACGTCATCCCTTAACTCACCCCCACCGTGCCCAACTCTTGCAGGGGTCCTCTAACAATTGGTAATCCTTCATAGTGTACCATATGTGCTGCAATAACAAGGCCCAATGAGGTACATTAAGGATGTCATTTCAACCTTACCTCCTTGCTTCTGCGAGATGAAGGGAGACCCTTAACTCCATTTTAACATAGTTTAGTGATTGAATAAAAGAAAAGTTGTACTTTCCTAGGACAATGCTGCTCAGTTTTGTAGTGTAAATAAAAACGGCTTAAGTTGGTCAGCTGCTAACCACATGGTAATAATAAGTACAACAGACCGAAGTTCACAATTATTTCAGATTTACTCTCTTCCTGATCTTTCATTTTTATCAGCAAAACATCCTCTTGGCAATGGGAAGCTAAGCTGAAACTTAAATGAAAGAAATGCAAGAAGTAAATGACAAAAGACACAATTTTATGAAAGGAAAATATTCAGACCTCAGCCTTGACCTTGACCTTTTACTGTCTTTTAACATTAAACATTTGCCCCACCTTCGAAAAGATAAATGTGGCTTTTGATGACAGCCTATGTTATCTGAGGATTAAAATAGCCCTCTTGCAGTGCTCAACATTAAAGTCTTCCGCATTTGCAAAATTGCAAACAGATGCAACTCAAGTACCTGCAAATAATCTGCCAAGACCAATTTCAAAAGGGAGATTTCAAAATATGTGGAAGTCATTAGGACATGTATTATTTTTGCAATGAATAGGCGCCAGGAGTGTCTCAAGAAGCAGATGGGTGCTACTTTGTTTATAAAAGATCAACAGAATATTTGCCTGTAAATGAAGACGTATAAGCTATATGAAACAATTATGTTAAAATGGTGAATGTTTCAAAGCTAATTGTAATGGTCTTTTAAGATCTGAATTCCTCATTTCTTACAGCATGCTAAAATATCATTTTAGTTTTGGTCTTGATTGATATAATTACAAAAATGGCAGAAAATTAAAGCAAATGCTGTCAGTTTTGCTGTTGTAAATGTTGTCACTTTATCACTTGTTTACAGTTGCACCCATACTGATAAGTGAATATTTTTCAACATGCATAAAAAATACGACCTTAATCTCATGGGAAAATACAGAAAGGACATTTAAAAATGTTAAGCTTAAAAACAAACAAAAAAAATATTTCCCAAACTGCAACATACTACCTAATGACCAGTAGTTTTAAAATTCACATCTTTATAAATTTCCAGCTTAATAAAACAGAAGATCACAAAGGAAACTATGACTATATATAACACATATAAATTTATAAAGAACTCAATAAACATTAATGCATTATCCCTGCAACAGAACAATAAGCTGTAGCACAATACAGCTGGTTAAAATCTCAATGTTGTATTTCTCAAAGTAATATATTTTAAATCAGGCTTCCAAATGATAATGAAAAATTTATCTGTCCAGATACTAAATCTATTTGGCATTATTTACCATGAGGAGGAGGCATAAACTGCAAGAAAACCACATATTTTACTTGCCCATCAAAAATATTAATTGCTTGGGCAAAGAGAAGTTCGCACTGTTGATTAAGATAGTTATATCCAGAAAACTCCAGTGAATAAATACTCATACATTTGCTCAGTACTGGTAAAGAGTATCACTACAATCAGAGTTTAATATATGTATTAAAAATATTGGGGGAGGATGTTTTGGGTTTTGTTGTGGGTTTTTTTTTCTTGGGTTTGTTTGGTTTGGGGTTTTTTTTAAAACACAACTAGGCTTAAGTAAACACAAATTTACATGAAATGTTTATGTCAAAATAGTAATTCAAGATTTGCTGACATTGTAACATACCAACTACCAACAACTGTGTGGCTACTTTCATTTATTGCCATTTACACAAAATTCTGATACAGCAGGCTAAAACACAGTGGAAGCCCTCAGAGTGCAGGTTAGGAGACCCAGTGAAAGTTAGAGAGTAAATTCAAATACTTTTCACACTCTCAAGGTTTCACTAGGTCCTGCAAACTGCAATCTTCACTTTTTTTTCAGTGTGATGAAGTTTCTGCTAGGACCTAAAAACTCTGTTCTTCACTGATAATCTTCCAACTGGGGCTTCTACTGTTAGTGTATACCTGTAAGATAGAGAGAAGGAGAAAGTAAGAAGAAAGAGAAAGAAATAAAAAAGCTGCTAAAGAAATAATGAAAGATAAGCAAGAAGAGCTAGGCAAAGGGAAGAAAAGAACAAATAACAGAGCGAGCAAAACATGAAAAACTATACTTTGAATTTAAAGAAAATGCTTCTATGTGTGAATAAAACATCACAGTATGGGATTAGTGGAATATTTCCTTGTCGATATATAGGTTAGATAAACATACTAAAGGTAAAGCATACATAAAAATGAATCTGCAGTTAGCAGAAGTGTTTTTCAAAACTTGCATTGGCTGCTATATAAATACAGTGAGAAAATATCTGGTGCTTTCTAGGAGATATGATTAAAACCAGAAGTGAGCTTCCATCTCCTAGCTCAGGGTGTCCAGTCTCGGCATTACGAACAAAATCAGAGTTAAGTTACAGATAATTCAAGGCTAATGGGAGTAATAGATGAATAAAGACTGAAGGATCCAACACAAAAATGAATAATAGTCTGGCAATTTTAGAGCTAAAAGGCTTTGGAAACTGCAGGTCACTTGGTGCACGTGGGCAGTTCCCACCCATGGTCAGAGTGAGCCACGTGAGCACAGGTCAAGAGAGCTCAGCCACAGTAGCCTATGCAGCATAATTCAACACAGGCCATCTTTGTGCAAAATCTGCATTATGGCACATTTTTACCTTTAAAGTACAGCTTTGTCACCAAGTGCTGCACTTCACACCCCTATTTTCAGGAGTGCTTCACGACCACCTCCCCTTGGGACACCTGTGGTCAGACCTACTGGAGAGAACAGTGGCCAAGGAAAGTTAATTCTAAAAAATTTCCCACTTGCCTACAGCATCCGGAAGCTGGTGAGAGCAGCTGGTGGAAAAGGAGAAGACACTAACACTAGTCAGCTCCAAGTGGATAAGTGTAACCCAAATGAGGTGCAGCAATCAAGTCAATAGCTTCAAAACTGCTTCTGACTAGTGTCCTGGTCCCACATGGTGCAGAGGAAGGATCATTTTATCTTGGATCATACTTTCTCCAACTTATTCAATTTCTCCATTGGAGCTTTTTTTGAGAGTTATTTCCATTTTTACTGTAACCAACCCAGGTCAGACCAACAGAGATATCACCTTCTGTTCCTGGCCCAAACACATTTGGGGATCTGGATTACCAGAATTCAGCCACAGGATGATCCCTTTACCTCCTTAACCTGAAAGGAACATCTCCCTTCCACTACCCCCAGCCTTCAACACAGAGGACCTGACAGATAGGCGACAGGTTGCAAAATATCAAGCCATGATAGTAAGTTTTATTTGAAAGCAGTTGCCAGGTTCCAGAAATGGCAGGATTCCTGTTTGTTTGGAAGAGCAGGATGTATTTATACTGCAGATACAGTCTGAGCAAGAGGTTGTCTTGCTGACTGCTCAGAACACGTTTGTGGGAGTTAGATTCCAGCTTACCAAGGGGTCTGTAACATCTGAAGACTCCTACAGCCCCTTGTCCACTTCAGGAACTTTAAAGTCATCCCATAAAGGTGGGCATTCAAAACCAAATTTGAGGGTGGCTGGTTAACTCACGCCAGACTATGCATTTATGTAAAAAATAACATCTGCAGGTACTGATACCGTAAAGCTGCCCTGAAAAAACTATGTATTCCAATACATTTAGTTACAACACATACTGACCCTATTCTGAGCAAAACATACCATTTTAAAATTATGCCAGCCACTGCAAAACTATGTGGGATGTCTTCCACCATGAATTAGTATCCACTAGAGACTTTGCTGAGATCATCAAACTCATTTCACATAAGACAACAAATTAAATCACCCCAGGGACTAAGTACATGAAAAGCCAGCGTGCTATCAAACAAGCTCGGTCCCTATAAGGTAGATTTCTTTAAGCAAAATATTAACTATACTTTCAGAATCCACTGCTTCTATTGTTTATACGCACCACATAATGAAATGCTACTTCTGTTTTCACCAGATGGTAGCACATATAATTTTCAGGCCTTCAGTTCATATCATAATACAAACAATTGGTATGGCAAATATTACCGGTCTATAAACACTTCCACTGTTCCACAGCTCTCATACAAAAACAATACAATTTTTCCATTTCACTGTTGTAACAGAAACCATGATAATTTCTGATATTCCAAAATGTATGCATATTTGGTCACTTTTTGCTGCCCAAAACAAATGAAATCATCAAACCTCAGACTGTTTGGCTGCTTCCATTTTTTAAATAAAAATCAAATATTAACAAAACTAAGCAAATATCAAAATGCTTAAATGGTACAATACAAGATGTATCCTTAATACATTTTAACAATAACACATGCTGTGTTCCTACACTGGAATAACATCATCCATATGAATCCCAGGAATTTAGTATATCTGACAGTTTCTCTCAACCACCCATAACATTCTTTCCTGTCTCATTGTAGCTGGCAAAAGAGAATTCTATAATTGAGTGGTACAGAACATGTGCCCTCCCTGCTAGAAGATGACAGATGGATTATAAAAACTTCAAAGCAGAGCATTTGGAGCACCAGGGGAGAGATAGTGGGTATTTGAACTCTCAGTCTTTACCCAGGAGACAATGGCACTCTGACATGGTGCATATATCAAGGAATGGTGTAACTAGATAGACATAATCTTTCTTTTCAGTAAGTATTTAACATTCTGTTACGAACAAGTTTCAGCCTAGCTAAAGTGCAACTCATCTTAATACTAATCATCGTAGCCTGAAAGGCTACATGCCCCCTTTTTTCAATTTTGGTTCAACTGTTCCTTCATAAAACTGTTTTTTAAAGGACAGAAGCAGTGTTACATAGGTGCTCGGGTAGCAGAAAGGCTATTTTTAATCTTAAAATTAATATTTTACCAGGGTTTAGTATTTGCCTATGTGTAGGTGAATTTGTTTTGCTTGCTGGAATGCTTATTTGCATTGTCTGCATTTAAAGCACTGCTCTCCACCTGAGTTTACATACCACATGTTGCTGATCATTCACTAAATAGTTACTAAAGTTACCTTAAATTATTAACATTATTTAAAAAAAAACGACCCTTATAATACTAGGGGCACGAATCCTTTCAAGGAATTGATCCTTTCACTCCTGCTGCTACACCACAATGATCACTGAGTGTCTGATGCCACCTTTAAGATAAATTATAATCTGAAAAAAAAAAAAAAAAATCCTTCTGCATTCTTTAAATACTTGCTAGAAACATATAAAGACAGAGAATTCCATTCACACCAGAGGTGAGTTCAACATTTCTTAACATTAACAATAATTGAATCAGCATACAGATTTTTCTAAATCATTACCTTCCCATACAAACATAGGGGTTTGGTATATCTTGAAATTCTTAATCAGTTTCTTATTATTGCTACTGTTAAAGCCATTGCCCCTGATTTATTAATAAATTACTTGCTCAAATTGTTTATAAAAATACCTAGGACTTTTACAGAAGTAAAATCAAGTTTAAATATCTCATTTGTCTATATCACAAAAATCACACACACACATGATTCGACACAGTTTGCAGCCGCTGTTGAGGCAAGGCCCAGGACTAGAATAGCAAGGGTATTATTGCAGGTCAGAATTGAGGGGTACTGGCAGAACTGCGTGTGGGAAAGCTTGCATAACAGCCACACTGTGCCAAGCTTTAGCCTTTGTTATTAGTCCCTTTAATGAACGCCATATTCACACAAAATAAAAAAAAAAAAAAAATGCTGCATATTTTAAGTAGAGTGAATTCAAAACTAAACAATTGGAAGATTCAATGCTACAAGAAAGCCGCACAGTAACTATTCCCATTCTCCTACAAATGCATTTAATAAAGTAACATGCAAACAATTTTAAATATTTGATCCTTTTATTATACAATTGAAACTAAAAAAAAAAAAAAAGCAAGCAAGCCCTCTGGAGGATGACGAGGTTGTAGTTTTTAAGTAGCAAGTAAAAACAATGGCACCAAGATAACACACAGAAAAACAGAAGCAAGTAACTTTGCAGCTGCGTTAATGTAAAATGACATATCTCCAGCAGTAGAAGAGGCTCTAACACACTGCTCAGTGCTTCCTCGTGGATGGCTAACTAATAGCACTGTGGCAAACTGCTAAGTTGCCTACTAATGTATATTCTTTCCTGCACAAAACATTAATCCCTGTCTTTACAAGAGGGGAGGAGGTGGAGGACTGTGATGCTTTGAAGGAGACCTGTTTTGAGAAACTCTTTTTTAAGTGCATTTTCATCTTCTCTTTTTTCAGTGATCTTCTGCCATACTGGAATGTAAACACCACAGGAATAGACAGAATCTCGAATTAAGGATTTGGATGCCTTTCTTTAGAAGTAATCTTCAAAGAATGTACATCCCAAACATCACAGTGGCTCAACAAGCTAGGAAGCTAGCTACTGCATGTAAAACCACACAGGTCATACCTAGTACTTACTACCAGTTGGTTCCTGAATTGCCACAAAGATAAACAAAAATGTTTTGTATCTTAGTATATTTGACAGGCAAGAGTATCAGGGACAGCAATATTGCTTTAATGGAAGAAAGCCATTCTTTCACAATGGCACTAGTGTGCTTATACACACTGCGTTGTTGAATTAAAAGTTAGCTCAGCAGGACTCTAGCTTTATTTCTGTTAGTAGGCATCCACCATCAGTCGTCGACGCTAGTGGAGAGGAAAGGCATGTCTTATTTACAGATGCTATTGTGCAGACTTTAATAATAGTAAATACACAGAAGACAGACTATTGTGTACGGAAAAAATCTTTGGTTTAATGAACTGTCAACTCGTCCATCATAATGTTACCCAACCTAAAACCACCAAATCTGGACAAGCTCTTTGATGATATAAAGCAGGCAAGAGGTTTTGTTCACATGCAACAAAATGGAAGAAATTGCTGCCATTAAAAATATACTAGCCCATGCTAGCACTAACTGCCACACATTTGTTAGATAATAGCTTGATTTTTTTTTCCTATGAGAATAGCCTTCTGTAAGAAAGAGACATTTAATCAGAGTGATACATGACATCCAAAAACTGAAACCAAAAATTATGGCATGAGCTAAAAGCAAGTTGTCTTCCTGAAGGCAGAATACTGAAACATCTTTAAGATTAATTCTGGGAGAGAATTCTGAAAGTCAAATGCTGAAAGATATTGAAAATACATTAATTATGCACAACTCAGGATCTAGGAGAGGTTAAACCCCAACTTGGCAGAAAATTGAATCCTTTTATTTGATACAAACTTTGTACATAGTGATGTTGTGTCCTGCATTCCTAATCTCCCTAGATCAACCAAAGGAGCAAAAGGGCTGCAAGACAAAGGAATCAGAGATTTAGCTGTTCCAATGTCACCGTGCAAATAAATTAAATTGAATAGGCACTGTGGAAAACTGCTTCTTGCAACTTGTTTGTGGCAGAAGTCAAATCTCAGACCTACCTGGGGCAACTGTCCACCTTGTTCTATCAAACATTTATAACAACTTCCTTAACTTAAGTGGGCTTCAAGGAAAGGAGACTTTTCATAGTTGCATGTGATGACTCTCTCAGGAACAACTGTCATTCATGTGCATTAATTTTCTCTGTCACCTTAAGCACTAAGCAACCTTTGAAGACATACTACCCTATCTTCTACAGTACATATTTTCCAGTCTTACCAGAGCTGAATTTTAATCCATTATATTAATTGTGAGTGCACATGTGCGTGCATATGTGTGCATTTAACACTAGGAACCTTTGCTTTCTACTCTGCATAGTCTTAATTTTAATCCTTTAACTATTACTTTAGAATGCTCAAAATTTTGGAGGCTAATTTTGAATCATCCACATTTTGATTCCCGGAAGGGCCAAGCACTTACTTTTCATTATAAAATGCAACAATAGCTGTGCTCAGGAAATAAAGTCCTATGTCTCTGAGGATTATTTTTCCAAGAATCAGACACACCAAATAAATGTCATCTTTGGCAAACACAATGCGAAATCTATGTATTAGACACGCATTCAATTTCATTCTACACATAGATACTTAAATGAAGATGAATCTTATACATTTGCTAAAGAGTTGATTGGTCTGTTTGATAACACGATGCTCTCCAAAAGGTCACCAATTTGTCTAGCCATAGAAACAACCACTAGAGCTGCTAAAGAAGCAGCAGTAAGTTGTGAGGAGGTTCTCCATCTCCAAGGACCAAGATAATTCCAGAACATAGTAATGAATTCTGTTCTGGTTCAAGGTATGGAAAATTCCTTAAGGTAACAATTTTTCCTTTTTTCAGAATACTAAAGGTCACAAACTGACACTTTTTAATGTTCAACAGAGTGGATAACTTCAATTTTTCAAACTGAGGCTGAACCTAATAACCTCTGTGCCAGCCAAATCCTGCTACCCCACAATATCAAGCATTCTACTTCCCTAAGCCTCCAGAGAAACTCTTGCTATCTTCCCATTCTTTGCCACTGCGCCATCCCCATACACAAAGTCTAAAATTTCCCACTTTCTTCAGCTTTCAACCTTGATCCCCATGTGGGGATGAGGTCAGCTCTCTGGATTGCTACCAAAGACCCAGAAGGCAGCAGGGGTTGCAACGATAAGCTATCTTTAAATCAGCCAGTCAATCAGTTCTCTTAACCATCAAGCGGTGCAAGCGCAATTCTTGGACCAAAATCCTTGGCTCCCACTGTGTCAGACCAGCTGATTTAAGAATTTGGTTGCCAGACTTTTCCTTTAGATAACAATAAAGACACTACCAGAAAAATTAAATATCATCACTCCTCTAAGTATACTTTACACCGCCTATCGTATAGTGGTCTGACCCTACTGGTGACAGTGCCAGAGGACTGATGATGAATTTGTGGATGCTACACAAGCCTGGCAACTTCAGTTCAATCTAGGTAAGGAGAGACTTCTCCACGAACATTCTTACTCTTTTAAGAAACTACAAGCCTAGATGTCCTAGTTTGGAGAATAAAAGGACATCTTGAAAGAGGACGTGTGGATAAACAACATCAATAGGGAGCACTTAAAACATCTCTTGATTCCACAGCATTTTTTTAAAAAATCTCACCTATTCTTTTTAACAGTTTTCTTAATAATTTTTAATATCTAAAATTTCAACAAACATTAACCAGAACAAAATGACACGAGAGGAAATGGGGTGAACAGAACTCAATGAGGGGGTCCACTTTCAGGAGGGAATGTGAATGATTCCTGTGGACTGGAATCCAAATACAATACAAATAACAGAGAAGTTACACCCACAACATCATAAGCACTTAATTCTGATTTACCTTAAACAACAGACCTATACTTTCATTTCTTTTAGCTACTTCTGCAACACAAATAAACCAGAAAATTGTTTTAAAGGGACAAACAAGGTCTCACTTTAAGATCTCCTAGATGTACACAAGCTTAACTCACCATTCACTGGTTCCCAGGATACAACTGTAAGAGCTACAACTAAAACAATCTTTTTACTGAAGTTATAGACACTAAAGCTTTCAGTGCTGGAGGGTGCTAGTTTTCTTATCCATGTCAACCAAGGTAACAATTCGCAAATAGAAAGTGATGTAACTGGAGCATGTTGTGCTCCACTGGTCCTGGCAGGTAGTACTGACTCGACCCTCTCACCATCTCCTAGCATGGGGAATATTGCATGTGAGCTTTTTGCCAATAGGCTGGAGACTTTAAAGAAGAGTGTTAACCACACAGCCACTCAGATAGAGAAGTATCAAAATTCATTGTTGGAGTAAAAAAAAAAAAATATATATATTTTTTTTTTTTTAAAATCACACTTAACAGTTCCTATCCAACTGCCCAATATGCTTTCCTACAAGACTTCATTTTCCCAGAAGCTGTTTCTATTCAAGAGTTTTCAGTCCCATGCAGACAACAGTGCAATTCTCTCTTTACCTAAAGCAACTGCTTCAATGTACAACTGCTTATGAATCAAATAGTTGCTAATGAGGAACCAGAGTTCTCTTAAAAGACAAAGAAACAGGCAAAGACCACTCAATCTGATTATGGCATTTGGATATACCATGAAGTTTCACTCTAAGACTAGGTTAAAAAAAAAAAACAAAAAACCCAACAAAACACAAATCCAAAGCAACAACCAAAAACTTTATTATAGCAATTCAAAGCTGACCTCTTACTTAACAGCTGAAGCCTTTCACAAGGGGAGTCCTGCATCAAACCATCCACATGGGAAAACTCAAGTCTAGCTCTCTAGAAATACAAATGGAAAGTTGTTTTCCCTGGCTAAGCTGAACTTATAAAGAGTAAAGCTTGCTCTAAAAGCCTAGGTCCACTTGCCACCAGCTTTTCCACAATCATTATATTTAACCAGAGACCAGGAGTATTTTCAAGAGCAAAACTGTCAAGTGCAGAATCTATTTGCAAATCTCTGGGGGATAATATCAAAAAAGAAACTGGCACACAGGTTTTGTGACCTATGTTACTGAAACAACCTCTCAAATGGTCAAGAAAGACTGCTTTGGGGAGGGAGAAATCACTGGCTGAGCCATTCTGTTCAGAGATGAGACTATGGCTGGAGGGTAAACTTGGGGTGAGGAACCCGTGCTTCAGCCTAGCCAGAGTGTGTGAGCAAAAATGTGGCAGATGAGTATCAACACAGAAAAAAGTTAAGGTATAACATCTGGGGAAAGCAATCTAAACAGCCACGTACATCAACACTGAATTTGGAAATGGCCTGTAAGCACAGAAGAGAGATCCTGGAATTGACAGTTCTCCAAAATCATCAGTTCAGTAACACAGAAAAAAGTAAACACAGCCTTAGTCATCATTTAAAAGGGTATCGAGAATAAGATGGATAGCATCGTTTTGCCACAACAGAAAGCCTTGGTGCACCCATGTCCAGAATATTGTGTGCCATTCTGGCCTTGTCCTTCCAAAAGGAATGTAGCAGAAGTAGAGGTACTGAAAAGGTCAAATAAAATGATGAAGGAGGTAGAGTGGCTGCTCCACAGGAAAAAGGAAGATACTTCTTTTCACAAACATTAGTGAGCTTGGGACTATGCTGCCACATGAGGTGGGGGGAAACAAACTGCAGAGTGGACTTTATAGCCGGAAGATCCATAGGTGTATGCTACAAGGATTAGGATGTATCCTCCAACATCCCTAGGATGACTGTAGGTACAAGGATATTATGGGGGAAAGGGATCACACCAAAAGCATCCAGGCTCACTCAGCCTCCTCCTCTTGCTGCCAGCATCAGAAAGAAGGGCAAGATGGGCCACTGGCCTGGTGCAAGGGCATTTCTCCCAATGCCAGCTAAAGTTACCACCCTGCAAACATGGCAAGACACTCCTCCATCTACACTCATTCAGCCAGATCAGGTCCTCTTTATTTTTTCTAAGCAAATTATTAGAACAAAGGCATATTTATATGCTTTTCATCAATAAATATCATGATGTTTCTTAAAAATTGTGGAAATCCTTTTACACACTTGGCACACAGAGATGCAAGCACTGCTTGATCTTCAGAGGTGATAAGTGTCCCCATTGCACCCACAAGACTTATTAATAGCAAGAGGTGTTCAGCACCTGTAAAGATCACCTTCTAATGAATTTCCCAAGGTCATGTTGAAAGTCAGGAAAAGAATCGGGAACAAAGCACTGTCCAGTGCTTTATCAACAGATTTAATTTTCAGGTGTCATCCATTTTTTTCCTGATATCATGGTCATTCAAGCTCATATTTCACAGATGGACACCTTTTGCTCCAGGCATCACTACTTGATCTATTTTAGAAATCAAGCACAAGATCCTCAGATATGGCCAATCCACACACTCTCAATGCAGGATAACAGTATGCAGAGGTCACTTCTGAGCTATTCAACACCACTGCCTACTGGAAACTACTTCTGTGGGTACTACACACCCAGAACTACAACTAGGGTTTATAGGGCACCTTCAGCATACCCTCTTCCCCCTCCTTCCCCCCAGCAACAGCTCTTTTTCCTCTGAGACGCCCATTTTGATAAGAGAATTACAAATTCTTTGGCCTCAGGATGCATGACAAAGCTTAACTGCAAAAGCAATGCAAAACAGGCTGAAGGAAGCTAGAAGACACTTACAAATAATTGCCAATTTTTTAAAAAGTATTTTGCAGAATGTATTTATGGTCCTTCATAAACACTTCAGTATCTCAGAAAAAAAGTCTGAAGGAAAATTGTACGGTATCAGTGAACGGAACTGTATTATTCATCTCCTGGGTAGAAACCCAAGTTTCTCCAAGATAACAGGTTACTACACTAGAAGAAGGAGAAAGTCAACCTGAAAGACATGTCCTTGCTTTGAATATCCACAAGCAAATCCATCAGAGCAACATTAACAGAAGAAGGGTTGGAAAGGACGTGCAGAGTTTACATTAAATTCTGCCTTTATGTGTTTTGCAGCGATACAAGAACGCAGGGGTTCGCGTTTCAAACAGGATTGGAAACAAGCAGTCCACGATGAATTCCTTATAAGCAAAAGGAAAAAACAGCACCCAGAAGACAATGTTGACAAAAATAATGTCAGCAACTGGTCCTGTACTGACAAACACATGAAGAAGCCCATATGTCCAAAGTGGAGGTTTTCTAAAGAAGAAATCTAAAATATGTTTGAATGATTCATATATAGAATACTTCAGGCTACAATCATGCTCAGCAAGAGATTTTCCTTAATACTTGCCTACATCTGTCAGCTCATGCTGATACATACTGTAGTTTTATTTTTATTGATTTTAAACTTTAACCATGTCACAAGTTAATTCACAGGTCTTTAGAAGAGACCAACAGTAACTAAACTATTCCAACATTCTAATGAACCTACTTCACCAAAAATTAATATCACAATTAGTATATTCATAACTAGTTTGTTATAATTTTAAAGTGCACATATAGCATCCTTCCACTGGAGAGGCAAATAGCTTGTATTTTCCCTTTGTACTAGCATCTTCCTATATCTTCCAGGCTTGTAATTTTCTATTCCTATAAGCTATTTTTTTCAGGTAATGGTGCTGGTGCACGGTGCTTTGCTTTGGAGACAATTCCACGCTAAATATCGATGCGTAGCTTAATAAGGGACTAGTAAAGGAAAATTAAGTGTGGGGAGACTGGATTAACAAAACCAAACAGCGATAATGCAGAGCATGGACCCAAAAATGCATTTAAAAAATTCTACATGTTTTAATGAGTAATAGTTGTGTGCTTTTTAAATCATTTTGTAGCTATGGCTTCCAGTCATGAAAATATATGCAATCTCATAAAACGTCTGATATTAGCATGCCTCTTCAAGTGCAAGTGAGTTGTCAATAAGACAATTAAGACAACATCAATAATACACACTGCATGTTATTATCTGCTATTCGAAATCTCAGCCTATCCAAAGATGTCTGGAAACAAAGGGTACATCTGACATTGGCAAAAACGCTCTCTCACAAGTGAAATATGGAATTCTGAATGTACGCAATGGCACTGCTACCTGTAAGGGAAAAAATGAATTGCCTTTAAATACAGTATAAATAACTCCTGGTAATGTAAAACCTGGCTCTATAGAAGAAACAGCAACAATAGAAAATTAGCAATCCTGTGCTTAAATCAATCACTTCTATCACATGATCCAAGTCAATAAAAGTACTGAATAAGTGCTATCATTGACCTTAATCAGCCAACAATTGGCACACAGGGATCAGAAATTCTAGTGAGAAAATCAGTTGTCCCTTGTAAATTTTAGGGTTTGGGGGAACCACAGATGTGCAGTCTCTTGCAATACCTTTCTGTCCAAACCGCACAACATTTTTAACAGGAGGAAGGAAGGAAGAACTGACGTTAAATAAGCAAACTTCCAGTACACTTTTTCAGGTACAAAACTGAACAGAAGCACATGCACTCCCATTTCACAACTGAAGAATATTCTACTTGTGGTTTTCCCCCCCGGGCTCCATAACACAGGAACTGTAGCTAAGCATAAAATAAAAACAGTCTTCAATGATTTTACTTGATGGAAATAACCTATCTGGAATTGAGGGTGATGAAAATCGCGCTGCACAATGATTAATTTGGGCTTTAATCCTGATGTCCCATTTCATCCGAAGTTGCCATTAAGCTCAAAAGGAGAAAGGACTACATAACTGGGACCCAACGTTTTTATTTATCCACCTCATAAGCTGAATGTGATTTCAGATTGAACAGAATAGATTTCCCTGTAACTAATGGACCAGATATATTCATACAATGTCCTTTTATTGATTTTACTTTCCTCTACCTATTGTTTGCATTTTCCTTTGAAAAACACGTAACTGTCGTTACACCGTAGATGTCCTTTACAATTATTATATCATTCACTGTTTCTTAACAAAAAATACATGCTTTGCTACAGTGTGCTTTCTAATGAAAGACTCCCCACTAGCATAACTGGAGTCTAAATTGTTAGAACGTACTGTACATTTTGGGAGAAACAGAAGAAAATTAGACCCCTTTAGAATTGGTTTGTTTGGTTTTGAAATATGCATCTTTAAAAATTTAATAAGAGAAAGAAATGGCTAAAGGACAGACTTCATTTTAGACACTTTCTAAACAATAAGCCTATTTATATAACTGATCACATAACGAATTTCTAGACACTTTACGGAATGAAAAGCCTTTTGCACTGCAAAAGTCATACTGCACGCAGTTTTCAGGTTTTAGAAAATAAATATTAAAGGGATGTAGCAATAAAAATACATTACTTTTAACCTACACTGTTCTGAAATTTTACATGGTATCTTAAATAGCCACAGAAATTTTGTCAAATATCTCCTAAGGATAAGTATGTGAGCAACTTCAAGCGTACTGCCATTGTTTGACAATTATTTTTTTAATTCTTTTTTAACTCTTCCTTGATTTATATTTCAATATCTTGTTCCTATGTTACAATTATGCAAAATATTATTTGTTTTGGATTACCATATGGAATGTTTACAATTATTTAATACAATTTACTTCACTATCTTAAACCCAAATGATGTGTTGAATTAAAGAAGGTTCAACACTCAAATTGCCTTCATATAGCCATTTTTCAGCGTACTGCCCTGACAGCTGAGGAGAGCACATTTTCATTTCTACAATGTGCACGGTGCTCCACCAGGTTGCACTGATGAAATACGTGATTTTACAATCTTTTAACAAAAGGAGAACTTACTTTCATGGAATCAACATTCAATTTATCTGTCATTATGGCAGCTACCAGATGAACGCAGGTAGAGGTTAAAAGTAAAAATGTAAACCCATGCTGTTATCAATAAAACACACAGAACTTAAGCTACAGCTTACGAAGTATGAGGCAAAGATTCAGCTATCAGATTCAACGTTTTCAAATAACCAAATGAGCTTGCATGCAGAAGCAGCCTTCAGAGATATTCATATTTACACACAGCCAGCTTTTGCCAAAACAGTGATGATCTCAAGATTTTCAGCTCTTCACCACAACCAAGCCTAAGGGCACACGAAAGGGGCAAGGTTTATAAAGTAGGAAGCACCCAGACATAAGTATCTTTGACAGAGTAAAGCTTCCAGCAGAATCTCAACCAGGTGCAGCCACTTTCATTAGCCAAGTCTGAGATTACTCCCATGCTGACTATAAAGTCCTATGAAAATATTAATTATCCACATGAACCACAGCAGTGTTCATCCACACACTTTGCCACTGCTGGACTTCCTTCTCTGGATTTCAAAACTGTACACATAATTACCAAAATTCTCTGAGAACCTGCACACATAAATACTCAAATATATTTTGTAGATTTTATTTTTTAACTTGACTGTGCGTTTAATTTCCTGTTAAAAGGGAAACATTTCTTTCAGTCTTACAGATGGGACAAGGCAGAGGCTTGGGATTTCTGAGGCGTGTTGGAGGGGAGCCATCTTAGGACTTTCATTTCTCCCTTTTGGTTTCTACTCAAATCTGTGACTTCTGGTTGTACAATCAATAACAGTCAAAGCAAACCCGTATCCATTGTTAAGACTGAAAACCCAGTTACCAACTGGAACCCATTGCATATTTCCAACTGAAACTCTTAGGACAGTTTTGGAAGCTCAGGCTTAACTGAACTGCTCAGGGGTTGGGTTTGTTTAAATAAAGGAAGAGTTCAGATAAAGGGCTTAAACTCCCTATGGAAGGCAGCCATTCTGGGAAGACCTTAGCTCTTGATAGTGGAAACTGAGTCACTAACTCAGAAGGCCCTTCCTGGATGGAACATGCAAAAGCAGTTTAGGAGAGATTTCAGTATGCTCTCTGATACTCAAAGTCTGAAATAAGACTGAGACAAATACTGCCTTGTCATGAATAAACAAGTTCAGATACTTAATCAAACTTGCATTTCTGTGTGACATAGCATTTACATTATGGCTATCATTGTGATAGCAGAGCATTAGGTCAATATGGCATCTCTGACTGCTACTGTGAAGAGTAACTGTTCTGTCTGCAGGTGACAACCTGAGGGACTCTACACCAGTCCAGGTATGGTGATGCCAGAACCGACAACAGGGCTCCCTAGAAGAGCGTTGGAGGGTGTCTTAGGGCTTGCCTGGACACCTGAAATTCAGAGGCATTTTTCTGGTAGAGAGAAGATGCCAGGTTGTGACACTGAAGAAAAAAGTATGTCAGTCTACCAGCCTTAGGCTTTTTGAGTAGGGAGGGTTTTCTCAGGATATCACAGGAACGACTGATGCTACGTCCACAAGGAGCATGAATCAGCACACAGTCCATGGGGGGAGCAAAGCTGACAATTCTTCATCTCCTTTCTGAAGACAAAATCTTGGTTCCAGTGAACTCAGTGGTAAAAGTTCCCATGACTGAATGGAGCCAAGATTTCTTGTTAGATTATAAAGCCAATAGGGAAAACAGAGGCAGGAATTTTACTTAATCACTCATTATGCACTTCAATAAGGAGACAGTCTAGTCTTCTCTGTTATCATCAGGGTTCACCTAAGGACAGGGACAGGATTCTTCTTTATTTTATTTTAAATCATCTTAGGTATATCTTTCTGTTCTTCCTTCCTTTTAATGGGAGAGCAGAAACCCTGAAATCTGGGGGCTTGCTCAGATTCTTGCTTCTCTTGCTGGGTCTGTCACACAGATGAAAACGGGCTGCAATTTGCTGCATAACCTATGCTGTGCCCCGAGCTGCAGTAGCACTGCATGGTTTCATGTAAGTGACATGTCACAGTCAATAGCAAGTGTGGCAGCTCACTGACAGGCACACAACGTGCGACACCATCCTCCAACACCACCCTTCTGCAGCCTCCGCCTCTCGGGGAGAGCATAAACACAACTTGGTAGCAAGGAGCACAGAACAGGCATTTTATGGCTTTTTTCAGTCCTGTGATATGCAGCTGCTTTGGAAAAGTATTACCACAACCAAGTGTCAAATGTCACTCATGTTTCCACTGTGACTGCGAACATGGTATAGTGCATAAAAACTGAACGTGCTAGTTAAACTATGTAACTCCTGAGCGTTGCCCTCCATTAAATGTAATTGCATTATCTGACAAATAATCAATGTTCAGATGACACTCAAGAGTCCTAACTGCTAATCCTGGGCTAAAACTGTCTGATATTTGCCTTCTTTCTGAAGTTTTATCCTGTGCCTGCGCTTCAATATCAGCCCCAAAGGAAAAGCAGTATCACAAATAAGGTCCTGGCTTCCAATATGAATTTGCTAATAGTGCCATTAGAGAGACAAAGAACATAATCTGGTTTTGGACAAAAGAGGGCTCTTAGTCTTCAGTGGGCAGAATGACATAGCACCTTGTTTATATCATAACTAAGGAGATTTAGCATGTTAATTTTTCATTCTGTTAGGCTTAATTCTTCAATATTTGGTATAGATCTCTTATTTTACCAGGAGTTCCAATGAGAAGGAAAAGAGCAGTGACTTTGATATCAAGGTCTGCAAAGAAAATTAAACTAGCAAATATTAGTTCAGAACAACCTGTGAGAGTGTAAGAGCTATTTTGTACAGCTGTGGATTGCTCTGATTTGAATGCATAGAGGATAGCATTCTCCTGGGATACAATAAAAGCCTTTTCTCTCATCCTTTCCCCTTCCTCACTTGGGCCTCCAAGATGGACCTTCCATCATTTGGAGCACCAATGTCCCTGATGTTCTACCTCATCAACATAGGAGTGAGCACTAGTACCCAAGCCCCTGCCTGAGTCCTGGCCACATTTGCTGTCTTTGTCACCCATGCATGGTGGTATAAAACTCCTTAGAAGTCCTCTGCCTTCCACATTGCCTCTCCTGTAGCTGGTAAGGGCCCAGCTAGGTTTCTCTCACAGGACCTGCTTCAGAGACCCAGCTTCGTTAGCTTCAGAACCAAGAGTGCTCATGGGCGATGAGAACAGCCCTGTCGCTTTGGGTATCAATTTGCTACGGAAAGGAGATGGTGGAACAGCACCAGATAAGCCTTGGTGGAAAGAACAAGAAAACACGAGCTTTCCTGCTCTTCACAAAGAAGCAAGGTTCTGTGACATGATTTTAATCAGCGTTTACATGAATGCTGTATTTCTTTATATTTAATACATCTTTTTCTAAATGTAATTCAAGACCACAACTATTCTAAAGTATGAAAAGCAAGTCTCCCTCTGAACCACATTTTTAAGAGAACAACTATTCTAACCAATTTAAAAAACAATTATGAGACCACACACAACTTTTGAAATCATATGGATTATTGATAGGAGCAAGAGATTTAAAAAAAAACAAAAAAAACCAAACAAACAAAAAACAAAAATAAAATAAAAAAACCCCCAACCTGCTCACTGCAGGTTTTCACAATATTGTAACACCTAACTCCTAAACTAACAGAATTGTGATCAGAATTTTCCACTGCTTTGGCTTTTCCTAACTTCAGGGTACCCAATTCAGCACAGATTTAAGTACATGCTTTAACACTTGACATCCAGTTTTAGCAAAACAACTAAGCACTTGTTTCAATACCACTGATTCCACACTAATTCAGGATCAAACACTACTAGAGAAATGCTCAGTATAAAATCAACTGAAGTAGTATAGGTGGAGTCATAACGCTGTATCAGTAAGCTTTCGCACTGAACGGCTTTAATTGACATTCTTTATATGTATGTGAACGTCATGTTTATAAAATCTGAAAGAAGGCTCACGAAACAAATGATAAAGAACCACAAACTATTCACAGCTGAAGGAACATACGATCCTCCCCCTAAACACTAAAGAATTCCTAAAAGCTACAGAAACTTTTGTTAGCATACAGCCTTCCTTAGAAAATTTAAACATGTAAACCACATTAACAAAAGTATTGAACATTAAAAGAGATTAGACCATTTTAAAGTTTTGTTATTCTTGTTATATCAGTTTCTCAGAAAAGCATATTTATATGCTTCATATTGTGCAGTTAACAGCAGACATGCAAGCATCCTATAAAATACTAAAGTATTATTCAGATTCTCCTTGTGCCCTAGCCAAACTCTGCGTGCACCTGCTTATAGAAGGATGGGGTGCCTGTGCCCAGGCAATAGGTGTTTCAGTATGGACTTCAACTGAAGAGCAGCAAGCCCTAATAGAATAATAGGTACCTGGGTTACCTTATTGAAGGGTTTAAGTGTTGGCAATATTGTTGGTAATAATCTAATAAGTTAGAAGAGCCTTCTTCACCTAGATGTCCAGCAATGATTGGACTAAACAAGGGCCAAAGATTGTTTAGAATTAATGTTGTTCACATTTAAATACAAATTATCTTAGTAGGGTTTTGCATATTGATTGTGCACTGCTGTTAAGTCCTCTTATTTCTATAGAAATAAATGATCTCTACTCAACATATAAAAGCTGTCCTAGTACTAAATAATGATCTCAACAGGGGGCAAATCCTAAATGGAAGTAACTGGAGGGGACTAAATTCTACACTCTGCAAGTAGGCGGCCAAGAAACACCTAGGACCCAGAATGGGGTACAAATGGCTTCTATGCCTAGCAGAATATTTGATTTAATGAGGCTAACTTCCATTTTACACAGATGATGCTCTCTGAACAGAACTGTACAAAACACACACATCCTGGCAGAAGATGGCAAGAGTTCAAAAGGCTCCCCCTACTTTATTTTTTAACCAATTTCCTATTTCAAATAAGAGGAGATACAAAAGTAGGAGAAGTTTTCTTCAAATCCAGCCTGAAAAGGCACATGCAATACTCCTCCTCACTTTATCTGCCAGCCCTGTTTCTCCTGACAAGACATTTCCCTTGCACTGTGGCAACCCACAGAGAGACCCTGAGAAAAATTTTTGTAGTCCAGGCTCCTGTTCTGGTACATATACGTGTAGCTAGAAGTGTGCTGAAAGCCAGCGTTTCTCCCTTAACCTCTCGTTGGTTTGCTCTATTTTGTTCAGCTCCACCACCAGCATCAGAGAAAGGTGGAGAGATTATAGGCACATTAAAAAAAATTCAAAGGTATTTTCATTAACAAATCAGAAACTATAAAATTGTACCATGATTTTTTTAATAATAAAAACATTTGCTTCAGAATAAATATAATTAAACCAAGAATAAAAGTAAAATTGGTAAAATATGTATGACATGTCATAACAACAAGCAATAATAAAAACTGTCTGAGGACTTATTTGTAAATCTGTATTTGTAAAGGAGCAACATAAAAAAGAGGGTCTTTCACTCTGATAGGCAATATTTTATTTGACTCAAATATATGAAACACGTCTTCAAAAGCCCAATCTCCCAACAGAAAGTCTCGTCAAAGGCAAGCATATCCAGAAAAATAGTCCTTGTCTGATTAAAAACATGGATATCTTCTAAAAAGGTATATGAACAAATGTAATGCAGTTGAAGAATATGGATTAGCCAGACTCTTCTACAGAGGCATCAGATCTGCTTTAGATGTTCATACCAGCTACAGAGCAATGAAAACTGCTACACTGCAGACTATACATGTGTAAACAGTTTTCAAATCCAGCTGCTTTTATTAAAAATGTAAATCATAAATTGCAATGCCTTTCTCAATGTCACAGAAAAAGTCTGCATAAGAATTTGTTTCTTTCCAGGACAGAAGTTATCTAATCAAATACAAGCTACATCTAACTTAATGGCAGATGTGAATTCACTGCAAAGTTGTATTCAGCAAGTAAGAGGTTAATAGCATGCAGTCAATGAGTTAGTATCATGACGCATGAAGTAGCCAGTCAACAGTTGGTGTTTGAAAGAGGCTTGGATATCATATTTATAAAGCAGTTTGTTTTGTTTTTTGTTTTTTTTGCTTGTGTGGTGACTTCAACTAAAAGCAAGCTAAATTTGACTCATCCAGCTCACACCTGAAAACAAGATACTGAATCACTGACAACTATGGACCTAGTCATTGCAACATTCATTAAGGTCTTCAATTAGTGAACTCAGTGGTGAATGTTGATCATAAAAGCACTGAAAAAGTATTTGCAAGCTTGGGCCCTGTGAAATTTATGATTCTCTAAGAGAAGGACTTTCACTTTTCAAAGGGTACCCAAGGGTGTCTATTTCTCATCTATACGGTAGGTTCATGGTGGCAAATGAGTGACACTGAATGAAGACAGAAAGTCAGGCAGTGTGGGAAACAGGAGAGGGAGGGAAGCTCTGGGTGCTTGTCTAAGGCCTCTCTGTTACTAGTGGCAGAAGCCCCCTGGAGAGGTTCAATGCCTCCTCAGACTGCCCGAGTCCATATATTTGTAAAGCAGCTGTCAATAATCACAAATTTGGGCCATCCCCAGAATAGCTCTTTGCCACTTATACTATAAAGCAAGTATAAAGTGCTCACGGCAGAGGGTTTGGAACTAGACAATCTTTAAGGTCCCTTCCAACAGTAACCATTCTATGATTCTAAATTAAAATCCAAACTAACTCAATGCTCATCACAAACACCTTTTTAAAAAGAATTTAAGAGTTTTCATACGAAAGGCAACTGTCAGCCAATATGTTACTCCTAGGGTTTTGCTATGGTTAACCTACCAAGGGTCTGATTTTATACTTTCTTCATGTGTGAAAGCTCTATGGGTGCCAACAGCAGTAAAGGTATATAACAGTTGCAGGCACATCCCAAATCCACCTCCGCTGTAGGAAGAAATCTCACAGCATTGCTAAATCAGAGATCAACTCAGAAGAGTTCTAAATTATTAAGATAGGCTAACCCAACTACAACAGGTATTTACACACAGGTTAAGGGTCTGATCTCAAACCTTTGAAAGTCAACTACAAGGTGCTCATGGATTTCTATGGACTCTGAACTCACAAGAAATATTCTGGGTGGCATTTTTTTGTACTATTATGACAAAGAGTAGCATCTTGTCTATACATTACAAGTATATATAAAAAACCCCACAGTATAATTTTTAAGATCAAATTAGAGAAACACCATTGATGTAGTTTAGGTCTTGTAAAAATCAAAGTTGCACAAAAATTGAAGACCAATAAAAATGTTTCCATCATTCTTTTTTTAATCCCATTGAAAACAATTTTTCGTTGTAAACATTTTTGCTAGCCAAGCACTGCAGCATTGTGCAACTGCATGACAGCCAAAGAGAAACTGATGAAAAGCTGACTAGATTGATTTCATTTTTCCAACCGGAGTGAAATACGTAAAAGGAAATAACAAAATGGTGAAGTTATTTTTATATATAAAAAAATGTTCACATTTAATAAACTCACATGGAAACTGCACAGCCAATGATAACCACTTAGGAAATATATCTACAGATCCCTTCAGTTCTGCATGGAAACGAAGGCGACGGTGGGTTCCTGCAGCACCTTTCCTTCTCCTCCAGGACCACAGGAACACTCTCTCTGCTGGAGGCATCAGATCTGAGCCTGCCCAAACTCCATATCACCCATTCCCTTTCCTCTCTGTGACCTCCCAGGTTTCTGTGTAGAAGTCTGGCAGGGGGTTACTACTGGAACTCAGAGCTATATTTATTCCCTTGGCTCCCATCCATCACTGTTGCAGAGCAGCCAGAAGGGGAACCAACCAATACAGCATGGGATCTGCCAGAATTGTGCTGCCAGAGAAGTTAAGAATGAAAGACAGAAGAGAGAGAAGCTATCAAAATGAGTATTTCTGTCTCTAGGGAATTTTCCTCCTTTTGCAAATCCCCCTTCTGCAGATTAAGACTTTTTTTTCCTCTCCTTTTTAAGAAATCCCAACAGATAAACTTGTCAGTTCCATAGGTCTTTTACATCTCACATGAGTTTCTTCACGAGGGAGGGAGCACTAACAACACAGTATCCCTTGCATCTCTAAGGCATTTGTTGGCATTTACACAGCATTTTTCTCCACTTCATGGTACTACCAGATAAAGTGCCATCCACAAGCTCTGCACCGTACAGAAGTCTAAGGTGCTTACAGTGGAAGGGCCTAACCCTGCACCCATTGCATCTCCTACAGTTGGACACTGAGTGCTTGGGGGATATAGGAATCAGTTAATCAGTTCAGTTCAAACACATAATCCACTGAACAAAACAACAGAAACAAAACTCCATTTTGAGATGAAAATTCTTTGGATTGTCAAGATGTGCCCCATCACCAACTGACTTTTATAATCATTAGATTATGGACTTCATAAGAAAGCTCAGAAAGGAACAATTTTCCCATATCACAAATAAATTGAAGATTTCAGAATTTCCTCTTGTTCCACACCAGGACTAACCTCATACCTTTTGCAGCTTATCAAAAGGAAGAGCCAGCAAGACAATATTAAGAACACAAATGCTCTCACCACATCATACTCAGCAGCACAGGACTCTGCAACAGAACCAAGTTAGACTCAGTCTCTCACATCCCACTCAAGTGCCCAAGCTAAGAGTCAGTCCTCTTCTGACCCACTGAATAATTAAATGATTACTTAGATTGGAACAGCCTGAAGCAGGAACTTAAAAAGACCCACCCTGGCAGAGCCAAAGTGTGGTTATTAGAGCACTCACCTGGGATGTGAGAAACTTGATTTGAAGAAGCTGATTCAAATCAGATATCTGAATCCAGCCTTCCAGTGACCCAGGTGCATTTCATAATCACTAGTCCATAATGAAGTGCAGAGATGCAACTCTTTCATTTTGAAGAGAAATTCAATTGTGGACCCGAGAAATCCTTCGAAGATGTAGCATGTTGATGCAAACTAATGAACTGGCATTTTTCAACTGCAATAAGAAAATTCCAGCTAGTTCTGTCCAGAAAATATACTTCTATATTTGGAAAGCACCTAGCATGCCAAAGACACTACCAAAACAAGCTATAGATTGAAATTCTAATCCAGAAGTGGTTGTGGATTTCCTACTGTTCATTTACCTAATAGCATGTCTATTTATTGCATATACATGCATATAGCTTTGTGTATTCAAGTAAAAGAAGGAGGCTTGAACATTTGTTCTTTAACAAAATATTCTTTAACAAGAATATTTTAAAATATCAGAGCTATTTTAGAAGAAATTTTACAGTAAAATCCAAAGAAGGGAGTAGTTAGAATAGGAGAGTTTTGTTAGCTGGTATTATGGCACTGATAAAGATGGTAGGTTATCTTCTACTAGTTATCTTATTAGCCCTAAGAGGAATTACACTCCTATGGCAAAACCTCAATGCATCAATGAAAAAGAGATCCCTTAAAAAGGTAATAAATAGTAATTTTATTATACATTTCAATTTTGGGTAGCCTATAGCCTTTGCATTTTTTAAACTCAAAAGGTTGGATTTCTTTTTGTACTTGAAATAATGAAACAAGAAAAAGTTTAATCAGGATCTCTTTTGGGGAGTATCAAGCTTTGCACTGACTTTACAAATAGTGGAGTTACACAATGTATTTATAGTGAAACTAGGAATCACATGAGACTCACCTGCTATGGAAAGGAAGCTTTACCTACTGACTAAGTCCTACCCCAGCTGAAATAAGAGGGGCAGAACTGGATCCTAGAAATCCTAGAAATCACATCAAAATCAAACAAAATTTTGCTAAGCTTTATGCACTTTCCTCTGAGAAGAGAGACCCACCATTTTCCTCAAAAATGTGGGATATATTCCAACAAAACAAAGGTTCAATGAAAAGCTATTTGTAGCAGTAGTTTCAAAACCAGTGTTGCTATCCAACACCAAGTCAATCCTCGACATTCAAAGAAGAAGTCAGCACATGGACTGAAACCCATGAAAATGTTTACGCAAACCCTTGAGGGGTAAAAATAAACAAACAAAAGAACCCCACATCAAACTAAACAGAGGTTCTCTACATGTGAGGTTTTTTCAGAACTGTTCCAGCACCGATATGGTTGAACCAGGGCAAACACCTATCAAAAATCCCTGCCCACTAGAGTAGAAGGCAGTTTCTGCTTCTCCTGTCACTTATAAATTAATGCCAGAGAAGGCAAGATTGCTCCCTAATTCACTCAATCCACATTTCACTGTCACATCACTCCCCTGAATAAAACTGGTATCAAAACCAAAATTTTGCACTGCCTTATGTTTTTAATATTTCTATGGACTCCTGAAGAAAAAAACAAGTGTAGATTTTGAGAGCCAATGTTAACAAACACACATGAAAATAAAATGTAACCATCCATGCAGAGATATCAAAAGAAATGTTAGGAAATTAACATCCAGCCCACCATGTTAGCCCCTGTTAATAGAAACCTGACTTTACACCTCCTTCCTTTCTTCACTTTAGCTCTCACATGCTCTTTCTCAAGAAACAAACCTAGGCTTCTCTTGAACTCATTTATTCTTTCCTTGCTGGTAATTTATTCCATATGTTTATTATCCTTTGCATGAAGTAATTCTTCCCGAGTTTCCTATTTACCCACGCTTTTCTAAATTTTAGATTAAAGGGACCTATTTACGTCTATCTATATCTATATCTATCATTGATATTCCAATGACAAGGTTGATGGCAACAATGTCTGCACAAATCTGTGGAGACCAACTTATAAACGCGAAGTAAAACAACATTCATAGAATATGCTATCATTTAGAAAAATAAATGTAGGGCCAGCCTGGCAACCTAGCACAGTGCTATCATGTGAGTTACCAGGGCTGACTCCCAGATCAGCAGGGGCCAGGACTATGGAGGAAGCAATACACATAGCCCTGTTGTGACCGAGTAGACTATGGTACTTGATAGCAACCCCTCTGCAGCATCAATGAGCTCAACAGGGCTCCCATCCTCCTCACAAAGAACCACCGTGACTGCAGCAGAATATCCCAAAGGCATGAAAAAGGAGGAAAAGTTTGTAACAGTGCTTATCACAGTTACAATAAATAAATAAATGAAACTCTAACAAAATTCACATTAAGGTAAGGCTGAAACAAGATTATTCTAAAAGAAAGAATCAGGATTACCATTTATCCCTTTGCACCGCGATACCCTGACCCATTTGAGGTTGATGGCAAGGGAGGCTCCCCAGGACATACCTGGCCGCCCCGAGGTGGAGCAGGGGCCACAGGCAGTCCCCTGGTACCCAACCTCCCCTGTGCCCCTACTCAGGCGATGAGGGAGAAAGTCAGCTCATACTCTCCTTTTTCTCCCCATCTCTTGCTTCTCCTGTTCACAAAACTGAGGCAGGGTCAGATTTTCCCAAGTACCCTTTCCCTGGCACTGTGGTAGCCCACTTAGGATAACCCCTGCCTGATCTTCACCGACTTCCACCCTCCCGGCAAGCGCTCGCTCCCTCTGGAAGCACGCGATGCCCACAGCTGCACAGTTCAACACTAATGCATCAAAACTGAGCAGCTGGTTTGAAGAAGCTAGCTCTGTTGCTTGCTCCACGCTACGGGAGTGCTGTCGAAGCCATCATTGTTGTTTTCAGGCACTGCTACCTGCAGAACTCTCTGTTAATGTCCTGCCACGATAGGCAGTGCTGCTCGTTAAATAACATGACAAATACTTGTAAAGAATTACCTAATTTTGCTTTTGGTTATAGGAGTCCTGAATACTGCAACGCACAATGGAGAAAAGATCAGATACTGAGGCTGCTGTGGCTGGGTTAGTTCTGTTTTCCTCATCTGTGTTTAAAAGACAGTCAGATTATAACACAGTTGTTTGTCTTTAATATAGTTCAACTTGACCTGATGAACCCGTCTCTTTAGAAAACAATCTCACAAGGAGTATTTAGATTAAGACCTTTAAAAAACAGCAACTTCAAAATACTTTCAAGGCCCCATCTTACAATTTTTAAAAAACACAGACAACTAGGCTAATTATAATTACTCCTCTGTAATTCTTTGGCTTTTTTGATGCATCTGGTTATCTAGTTAGATGCACCTGAAAATTAGAGCAAATTTAAATATAAGGGAAAGGTGCCAAATTCAGAATACTGGAAGAATCTTCCCTCTGGGAGCGTGTTTAGTCACAGCACTGGTGCAGTTGGGTAGAGGCAACCCAAATACCCCCTTGCTGCCCTATTCCCAGATCTTTCCTGATCTGGATCTCTGCTACCTCTGAAAAGATGCTTCAAATGACTCACTCAGTGCTTGGCTTCATTGCTTAACTTGCCAATAGGAGTGAAAATGTCAGAGCAGTTATTGTGATCCACTCAGATTTAGACAGACACTACTCAGTTATTTCATGTTAAGCAACAAACATCCATCAGATCATTACAATTTTAACTTCTTTCTATCCAAGGTCAGATTCTGATCAGTCATGAAAAGTTCACACTCCGTATTCAGCCGCATAACTGGAAGCTAGAACCTCACGTCCATACAGTAACCCTAAGATCATCCAGTTAAGCATCTCAGAATTACTTTACTCTTACATATTCTCTTTCAGTAGCTCATCCTTTTTTCCTCTTCTGTGAACATCTGTGCCCAGAGTGTCTTCACTACAGAAATTTGGTTTTCCATCTACAGTTGCCAGAAATAAGTTTATTCATGTTTCTATAAAAGAAAGAATATGTATTCTGTATTTTCACCTATGTTCTCCTTCCCTGAATCCAAATTCCTTGCATCTATAAAACAGACACACAAAATGCCTAAAAAAGGATGGGAAAAGGCAAAAAATGCAAGGTGTGAATGAGAGGACAGAAAAATAGCTTTTCAAGATTGTATTGCTTGTAGCACGTTGAAGATGAGATATACTTCTATTCAGGTATCTGAGAGAAATTCAGAAATTAAATTTTAAATTTGCTTACAAAACCAATTAAAACACACTAAATCAGAAGATACTAAGAGGCTTTAATTGTCCTCATTCAAACAAGAAAAATAAATCTATTTACAGCTTTCTTTTCCATTTTTTACTGAGTTCCTATAAATCCATACACTTTTTTTTTTTTTTTTTTTTAAGTCAAGGCACTCTAAAAACACCTGTGCAATTCAAAGTCAACTTTAAGCAAAAATCAACATTTGGAAAAATGACTTCTACTGATTTTCCTGCACTTGATGAAACTTGTGCTTCCCGGGGAATAAGCACAGCCCATTTTAATGGACTAGTGGGTTTTCTACGCCTGTTCTAATGCAAATTTCTTTGGTCACCTAAGGCTCCCATGGTGGGTAAACAACCTAATGTGTCAGCTTTCTGTACTGAAGATCACAATTTCTGATCTCAGCACTGTCTTCGTTGCTGCAAGCAAAACATCAGTGGTACTGATGTTGCAACTTGCAGGCTACTCTCTTCTGATAATGAATGGGTTGGGTTAGTGGCCTCTAGCATGGACAAAAATATGACAATCAGCCTCTTCATTATATAAAAGTCTACAGTGAAGACAGTGACAGACAACTCGCCAAGTATTAGAGCTCAAATATGTTCAGAAGTCGAAAAGCCCGTAGAACAATTCCTTTTTCTTCTTTACAATTTATAAAGTCATAGTCAATTTATTAAAAGTGTTTTAATACAGTATATCCATCATAGCAACTTGTATCTTCAGGAACTCATTAGCAAAACACAGCTTTAGCATGCAAATCTTTTAGATACATTCCCTGCAAACGTAATAGAGAGACTAACCTTTCTTACATCTGCAGTTGTTAATTGTCACCGTTTGAACAGCAAATGGAAACAAAGTTTAAGCCACTGGCACTTTAAAAAAAAATAATCATATTAAATCTCATTTACCTGCAGTGATAGAAATTCAAAGTCACAAGCAAAATCTGAAGACAGAGCAGATATGAGAAAGTGCACCCAACTGCAGGGTTTAGCAACTGTACCAAGACTCTCTTCTAGTGCATGTTCTGAAACAGCAATCGATTCTCTAAGCACTTGTTACCAAACTGGAGACATTTTCTTTCTACAACATTCTGAAAACTTTAAAGAACTCGTTTATGATTCTTTTCTTCAAAAGATTAACAGCACATCCACTAAAAGATGAATTAAAAATAATTTTTTTAAAAAGGATAGCAGAAAGGGAAAAGCAGAGCAGACTAGGACAAACATCTCAAGCAATTTACAAATATTTTTATAATGACTAGAAATCACAGAGCCCTCTTTAGCCATCTAACTTTAAAAAATAATAGTAACAAAAAAAATGCAAACAAGCTCAAAAAATGCATCAGCTGTTGACTGAACACAGGGCCTGATTTTCAAAGCTGCTGAGCACCCACAACTCCATCTGAAGTCAGTGGAAGTGATGAGTGCTCAGCAGCTCTGCAACTCAGGCCCAAACTGTACAGGGGTCTACTGGCAGCCTAGCAGAAGTGGTATTTAGGGAAGGGTTTTTGTTGCCGAAACGAAGAGGTTCAAAGCAGTCTGTCAAAGGAGTGCTGCTACATTCACAAGTCGTAAAGCTAGCTTGCTCTCATCTATGGGAAAAAAGTTAATTCATAGGGCTCATAGGGCTTGCATTTGTCAAGGAGCAGGACGTCAATGCTATCATTATCAGGCAAATCAGCCAGGCGTTTAATGGTAGAATCAGGAGACATTTGCTCTCCACTATCAGAATGACATCATAACTAAAGCAGCCTTCGGCGAGGGGGGAGAGCCCGGCCAAGGCTTGGGCTGCACACAGACTTTGCACTTCTGCTCGGCTCGCCCCACCGACCGCTGCTCCCCTTCCCCAGGAGGCGACGCTTTCAGCTGCCTTCGCTCCACAACTTTGTCCTCACAGCATCTGAAACACCAGCATCTGATTTTACAAAACACTTCTAAACCTGCCTGATCCAAAACTGCGACACTGTAAGCCAGCCACTCGGTTACGAGGGGATGGGTTTTACATATAATCTACAAATGCACTCTAAAAATTTCTGGCATTTTTAATTACTCCAGTCATCCTCATCCTCTGTCAAATGGGGGGGGGAAGCACACATAAAAAAACCTAGTTGTCTGTATGATTTAAGAAGTAACAGCTTAGTTAACCAAGTCGATTTCTAAGCGGACACTTATACACACACAATCTTTGAATCTTCCGAAGTACTCAGGGATGATCTATTCGATGATCAGAAACATAACAGCAATACACATTTCTCTTCTGCAGTAGCTGTAATTAGACAACTCAAACAGCACAAATTACAAACTGTTAATCTATTTTCTTTAAAAATATCACTACAGGTACACAGGCACGGTACAAAAGCCTCACCTTGTATAAGAACTGTGAGGGAAAAAGTTATGAAAGCAGACAGAAAACCTAAAATCCCTGAGGCTACAGAAAAATCCCGCTATTGAGAAATAACCCAAGAGACCACATAGGGAATGTACAGCTTTCAGAAGCACTTCTCATCTTATTTGCACTTAACCTATTGATGTACTTATGCAGGTCACTTACTTTTCGGATATGTTTGAACCCTTTATAATCATGCAGATCGCCGCGGTTTTCACTTGGGCTTTTGGTTTTTTTGGTTTTGTTTGGTTTTTTGCAAACAAGTTTCATTTAAAAAAGATCCAATTATGCAAATCTGCTCCCGGATAGGTAGTGAATATTCAATATGACGGTGATACTGTAATAGTTCAATGCTACGCACTGTACTGGACAGATTTATGAGGCAACGTCACTACTACGTTCTGGTCCTCGCTGAAGCATCTTGAAGTTAATTAAAGCTGCAATGTCCACTTTTCCAGCCACCCTCCTCATTCAGGTTTACTATTTCAACATCAAACCAGCAAGGGGGCCTCCCCCCTCTCTCCGCACATTTAAGCAGCCTTCCACAGTCAATGAACAATGAACAAAGATTTGAGTGATAGGAAGGGGGGGGAGAGAGAGAAAAAAAAATCTCCACAGGAATAATCAAATCCGGTTTAAACAAGTAAAAATATAGTTTCTAATATTAAACTAGAAAAGAAAACATTCTTCTCCAAGCGAACGTGCAGAGGCGCTTAGCCAACCCCTTCAGAAAGGGTCTAAAAGCAGCCAGTCCTTTTTATTTCGAGCAGTGAATGAGCCCAAACAAGGCTTCTAAACTTAATTATGACACTTAAAATAGTCTTTTTCCACAGAAGCGGGGA
>NW_010304749.1:0-1534 GCF_000700745.2 Antrostomus carolinensis | reverse complement strand
TATCATTCATTTGCATATTTTATTATTACTATCATAATTACTTTAATATAATTATTATTATGTCCTTTATTTTATTTTATTTCAATGCTTAAATTGTTCTTATCTCAACCTATGAGTCTCCTTACCCTTACAGACAGACTTTCATAGATGAGTTTCTGTAAAATGTGCACCTTGTCTTTGAATGGTGTCTATCTGCAAATGACAATGGTCAACGAGAACCGTGCAATTTGTGAAGTGTTTGAGAAGAGTCTTGTGGTGCTGTGTGTGAGAAGGTACTGGTGGAGATATGGCCTGTGTTCTGTTCCCCAAGGTTTATTCCTCATTGGCAGAAAATAGGACTCAAAGTGTCTTATGTTTTCATACGGCATATTTTGGACTCCAGTTGGCCAAGTTGTAGGATTTATCCTGGTTATATAAAGCTTTCCTCAGCCTTGACTGATGCTTTGATGTTCTTAGTGGCTCTTGCTCAATATGAAGTAACTGCTGATGTTTTATTGCTACAAAAATTGGTGGGAATAGAGATGATGCAAGGGTATTTTGTTTCAGAAATGTATGGGTTTGGAGTGTGTTATATTAAGTCCATGTGAGGAAGTTACCCAATTTGTCCACTGACACATTAGATACAGCTTTTCCTGTGAGTGGTAGTTATTGGGCTCAGTTGTAAACTTTGCATTAGCAGTTGCAGAGTCATGTATAATTGCCTATGTGCTGAAGAAGGATGATGGTGTCTTTGAGCTGCTACTGACAACGGAGTCTTTAACTGAGCTGTGTACCACTTCTGCCCTTTAGAACATTGTACCTTCCTTCAAATGAGTGTGATGAGCAGAGGGGTCTCTATGCATGCATCTGTGTTGTGATCCTTCTTCACCATGAGAAGAAATTGTGTGCTCAAGCTTTCTTTCAAAGAGGTCTGTCTGCAAAGTTGGCTTCCCTGTTGCGTGACTTTTGAGTAGGCAGAAGCATTCGAGGTGGAAAAGTTCAGTGTTGTATACTCTGAAATGCCTATGAGGTTGGGGTCAATGTTCAGTTTCTCCCAGTTGTGATATGGGACCCATAGTTGTGGCTCTTCCTTATGGGTCAAAGAAATTACTTGGAGAACTGTAGCTATGGTCATTGGTGTGACCTCCAGTGTGATCCTCCTTTGGACTTCTTATTAACTAGATACTCTTCCTGTGTACCTGTGGCAACTGAACATAATCTTAAAATCTCAAGCTATGATACCATCGTAGGGTACATTTGTGTTACGTTTTTGGTAGGGAGAGCAGATGAATGCATGACTGTAGTAGCAGTGGATTTATGTGGAACACTGTGTGTGAGAAAAGAGGAGAGGAGATTCCTGCAAAGCTGATAGCTTGAGGAACTATTCTCTGTTGAATGACTGCACTGCTGATGCTCACTCAGGTGCTTTGGAATCCTTTGTTTCTTGTGAGAATGTTGGTGAGCAAACAAGAGTACCTTCATTCCTGATGTGTTCACGGTGCGTCATCATAATCTCACTAAATGTTTTTGTGAATTCTGAGGGTCAGAAGCAAAG
>NW_010304748.1:0-513 GCF_000700745.2 Antrostomus carolinensis | reverse complement strand
AGGAAGAAGTGACACCTCACTCATTAAGAATGTCTCTGCTTTTCCATTAATACATGTTATATTATCTTCAGAACAAAATCTGCTTGGATGAGTATACATCAGAGCACATGATATATGAAAAACCAAGATCAAATGTGGGTGCTTCCCTGAGTGTTTGTAGGGAATGAGTCTAACACACTTATCTGATGTTTTTCTCCTCTTCATCTCCTGGGACTTGAATATTATTGTTCACAAATCTCTGTTCTATTTGGTTATTGCAACAGTAATTGTTCAGCAATTGAACTGGGGATTGTTTATCTTGTGCATGGCTGGATTGTTTATAATTTCTCCAGGGAGACTTGTTGAAAGTGTTGTGGCTTTTCTAGTCTCATCATGATTCTGGGAATACTCCCGTGAATGGGGTCCAGATGCCAAGGACTTCAGCTAGACCTCTTCAGTGGGACAGGATTGTTCCTTGGGTTCAGGACTCTGAACAGAAGAGATTTACTGAGTTGGAATACTTGACTGGTGACA
>NW_010304747.1:30388-34628 GCF_000700745.2 Antrostomus carolinensis | reverse complement strand
AACCCAAACCATTCTGTGATTCTATGACTTCAGGACCACACTGGCAGTGAGACCAGAATTAAGGATGAAGGACAGTGCTTTGGTAGTCCTGCGTAGAGGCAGAGCAGCTGTATAACCTCTGCTGAAGCTCGCAGGCTGTGCCAAGAAGCTGCACCAAGTAGTTGTGCCACACTGCAAGCAGTCAGACATACAGCTGAACCCAGCTCGTTGGGCTGCAGGTTGATCTTCCATGGCTGAAAATTGCTAGAGGAAATCTAGAGGGGCACTGCCTGTTTCCTGTGACATCTACTTCAGTCCTTCTGAGCACTCTTAGACACAAGCGATGTTGTAGCAAAACTATGGTCAAGGAAAAAATTTGGACACTTAATAAGAAATGTAACTTGGGGAAATAGTGGCTATTTGACAGCTCCCACTTTTTAATGCTGTCAGGGAAAAAAATGAGCAAAATCCAGAACATCACCAGCTGCCTTTAAAAATTAAATACATTGAATCCAGAATCAAAAACCAAATTGCTTTAATAATAAATGAGTGATGAATCCGTCCACCTAGTCTCGGGGTGCTTGGATGCTCTAGTAGAAGTCTTTGGGGTCATGGATGCACAATATTCAGATACACCTGATGTTCCTGTAATGCATTTTACTAGGGGGAAAAGCAAACAAGAGAGAAGGCTAAAAATGGAGAATGAATCACAAAAAAACCCCTAATGGGAGTCATAGGACAGTGAGGAAGTCCACCTGAAGGAGGAGGACAAGCTTCCTGGATAACCTCCAGCCCACCTTTCCCTTCTCACTCATGCTCTGCGTCCTTCCCTGAGGTCCCAGCCTGGAAAATGATAGGAGCATCTATGTCCATTGCCTTTTGGGACAATCGTTGGTGGCTACATGTTGGGGCTGTGACGGCAAAAGGGTGCTACACTAATTCACAATCTCCCCTGACATTTCTTTCTCCTCCAAAAAGGCTTTTCTTTCCCTGCTTAGTGAGGACACGGATCCTCCTCTGAATCAAAACAAAGTCTTTTCCAAACTTAACGGTACTATGATTTCATGATTCTACGAAAACAAAAGAGGTATGTAATGCTGTTAGCAATACACTGCTTATCCTGTAGCTTGAGCTCCTGAGACCAAGCTTGAGGGGCAAGTATGATGGGGGTGGGGACTGGAGGATTGAAGAATTGCCAGGACTCATCCTGAGCGTGGGGACAGAGTTGGAGCAGTTGGGGTGAATCCACATAGTGTGAGGGCGAGAGAAGACCACCTACTCCTGGCCAGTCATTCTGCCCCAGGAGACCACCCAGGACTGAGAAGGACCAGCTGATCTGTGCCTTTCTCCAGGGAGCTCTTCTACATGCAGGGCCAGCACTCAAGGTGAGGAGGAAGCACCCAGCACTGCACCCAGGGTGACCCATGCTCTCTCCCTGCATCCCAAGGGATTGTGCTCCACTGCAGGCAGCTGCTGGCACAAGCAGGACCCTCCTAGTGCTAGACAGAGCCTAGATATCATCACAGGAGCAGAGTCCAGATCTGAGTGCATGCTGGAGGCTTTCCACTGCTGGTGCTTGGTACTTTTAACTGTGGGGTCTCCAGGAGCTAAAACTCTGGGCAAAATCCTCATGTTCCCCAGGCCTGACTCTCCGTCCAGCTCTCATGGCCAACCCCAGGCTGCAGGGATGGATCCATGACACAGGGTCACCTTGCACAGCAGAGGACACCAGGTTGTGCAGTCCAGGGCCGGTGTGCATCTCTAGCCCAGCACTGCTGACAGGAACCACTCTCTAAGGGATGTGCAGGGCTGTCCAGCTCCCTCCTGCTTCATCTGGAAGTGCCGCTGATGACCCGCCGCTGTTCCCGTCTCCTTGGTGACTGCACATGCCAGCATCCCCAGACAAAAGCTCTCCTGGCACATAATGGGAACAGAAGGGAGCACTGGGCAGCGGCATTCAGCCCTTGAGGCCGCTTTCTGAGCCCTCACCCTAGGGCTCCAGCTCCTGCTCTTTCTGAGTCAGCCAGGACTGCAGACTTGCAGACAAGCCCCATTCAAAAACCAGGTGGGTATTTCAAGTATGCGTCCCTGCGTGTCACACGCATGTCCCTGGGGACCCTTCTGCGTGTAGCAGCCCTCGCAGTGTCTCACTGTACTGTGGGCTCCTAGCTGTCTTACTTAAATTTTTTTATCTGCATGTAAACACAAGGTTTCGTGCAGCAGGAGGCTGTTGAGAGCAATCCTGGACTCTTCCACCTTGTGCTGACTCCCCAGCCTGCTCACGCTGAACGTGTGTTGTGCTTCACGTGGAGTTTCTGTGGTTTGCGTTTGGTGCGTGTGCCCGTTACGTGCACAGCATATTAATTCAGGTGAGCCCCTGACGTGTGTCATGTGAGGCACATGGCTACATGTGTGACAAGGATGGAGCTTGGGGCTCGTCTCGGAGCCTCACATAGGCTGAGATCACGGTTCATCTTCCTGGCATGTTCTGCAAAACAAGGGCTGGAACCCACATCCTTCTCCAATGAGGCTGGCAGAACAGGGTATGTCACTCAGCAGGGTCTGTTCCTCCTTGTGGGGACACTGAGGCATTCAGGGGGTTACTCGTTTGTCCACGGTCACTCCCAGGGGCCAACAGTGGATGAAGAAAAACATCTGCCTTTTTTTTTTCTTGCAGATCACAGAAAACCTCTGGAGAGGAGAGCAGGGCTATGTGGTGTTCTCCCAGACCTGCATTGTCACATCTCCAGTGCTGGTTTTGGGGTTTCACCAACAGCCTGGTCCCACATCACAGCAGAGAGGATCCCCAGTGTGGCACCTGGTCTCACTGCTCCAGGGCCACGGAGGAGCTTGGGTGCACGGAGTGGGGAGGCAAATCTGAGTTCATTGAGATGCATCCCCCAAGGGGTTAAGGACATGCACTGGGACAGGCAAGACCAAGCCATGTTCCCACCAGGCTCCCCTGCATCCCCTTCTGCTGCTGCTCCATGCAGGGGCGGAGGCCGGGGGAGATGCTGCCGGGCTCTGGCAGGCGCTGGGTGGCAGGAGGGCGGGAGGCAGAGGGAAGCGGAGCGGAAGGAGCTGAACCCGACGTCAAGGCAAGCTGTGCCTGAAGCTGAACACCAACCAGGCTCCCCATCCCCACACATCCCCATGGAAACCCCAGTCCCGCGCCCCGCCTCTCACCCATGCCGGATTGTAGGTCACTGATTGCCGCGCTGGTCCCAGTGGCCTCTCACGAGGGTAAAACTGCTCTCCACCACTCTGGGCCATGGGCCACAAAAGCTGCAAAGGGGGCCAGCCCTTCCCACCTCCCTCCCCACACATACCCCACACAACAGGGTTGGTGATGCCCGAGCATCCTCTTCCCTGGCAACATCTCCCCTGGCAGCTTCCCCATAACCTTGGTCCAGCCCTAGGGTTGCGTGGGGTGTCCCACCACAGAGTGTTGCAGCAGCAGGATGGCATCACCCCACAACTCAGCTCTGCTGGTCCTTCCTCTCTTTCGCTCCCTTCCCAGCACCAGTCCCCTGAATGCTCCATTTGAAGCTAATTCCGGCTGAAATCTGGTTTGCTTTCCAACGTTGCTGCTTTAAATTGGAGAGATTGACCTTGTAGCGGGAGGTGACATGCAGATGCACATCAGCAGCCCATCAGAGCAGGCGGCGGGGGCTGGGGCTCAGCTCTGCTGGTCCTTCCTCTCTTTCGCTCCCTTCCCAGCACCAGTCCCCTGAATGCTCCATTTGAAGCTAATTCCGGCTGAAATCTGGTTTGCTTTCCAACGTTGCTGCTTTAAATTGGAGAGATTGGCCTTGTAGCGGGAGGTGACATGCAGATGCACATCAGCAGCCCATCAGAGCAGGCGGCGGGGGCTGGGGGGGTTACGGAGCCGCCTCGGGGACAGGCCAACTATTTTATGAGTAATTTAATATCTGGAACACAGACTTTTCATTCCCATAGATCTGCTGGGGAAAGAAAGAGCCTTTCTGAAGCCCCGCGAAGGCTGTTCCTCATAAGGAGGTAGAGCAGAAAAAAAAAGACTAGGACTTAACCCCTTGCTGCCCAGCCCAGAGCAGCTCCCAGTGCCGGCAGAGGGGCCAGGAAAAGCAGGAATTCCCTGTGCAGCTCAAAGTGGGAGACAAGCCAGCCTGTGTTGCTCCAGGTAAAACAAGGAATTGCTCCTTCCCATTCAAATTCAAATCCGATCCTGAGTGAGGATGAGGGAAGCAAACTTCTCAGAAGCCCCAAGGTTAGATTTGGG
>NW_010304747.1:7510-30249 GCF_000700745.2 Antrostomus carolinensis | reverse complement strand
AATCAAACTCCACATGAGTCCCACTGAGGTTGCAACCAATCCCATCCTCCAGGGAACCCGTGCAGGGAGCTGCTGCCCTGCCAACAGTGGTGTTGATGCGGCCTCAGTCTCCACCCAGCCTGAGTTGGTTCTGCTGTGTCCCATCAGTGTCTGCAATCTTCACAGTGAGCACAGTCCAGTGCACAGCCCCAGTAACACCTCTACCTGGAGCACACCAGCATCGTGGCACAGCACTGAACCCATGTGGGGTTTCCCATTCCCTCCTGCTTGATATTACAGTTTGGAGGAGGGCAGGGAAGGAAGAACAGAGAAAAAATACAGCATCTCACTACACAGTCCTGCCCAAGGGCATAGAATCACAGAATCACAGAATGGTGGGGGGTGTAAGGGACCTCAGGAGATAATCTAGTCCAACCCCCCTGCCAAAGCAAGTTCCCTAAGAGCTGGTTGCACAGGAAAGTACACCAGGTTGCACAGGAAAGTGTCCAGGTGGGTTTGAACATCTCCAGAGATGGAGACTCCACACCCTCTCTGGGCAGCCTGTCCCAGGGCTCTGGCACCCTCACAGCAAAGAAGTTTTTCCTCAAGTTTGTCTGGAACTTCTGGTGTCCCAGTTTGTGCCCATTGCCCCTTGTCCTGTCACTGAGCACCATCAAGATGAGCCCAGCCCCATCCATTTGGCCCCCACATTTCAGATATTTATAGACATTGATCAGATCCCCTCTCAGGCTGCTCTTCTCCAGGCTGAAGAATCCCAGCTGTCTCAGCCTCTCCTCACATGGGAGATGCTCCAGGCCCCTCATTATCTTTGTGGCCCTATAGAAGAAGATGTAGAGCAGCCACCAGCTTAGCAGCCGTGACTGCCTGTGCCTCAGTGCTGGGAGGCTGAAGGGGAGGAAACGCTTGCAGACTGTTGAGGAGGGAGCTGCTGGCAAGGGAAAAGCATCCCTGCATCCAGGAGCAATGACATGACCCACGTGGGAGAAGGGCTGTTAGGCAGGGCTTGCATGGGATGCTGCACTACGTGGCCTTCAGAAGACTCTGCCGGGCAGTGTGGCTGTGGCTGTGTGATGCTGCCAGCAAGAACTAAGGCCAGCCAAGGATGGTTTAGAAAGGGCTTTTCCTCAGGTAGCAGACACTGGAGACTCACTGTGCTCAACACAAATGGATCAACACGTTTGAGAATGCCATGGCATTTCAGACCAGATCGCAGGACCAACATCCCTGGCTCAGCCTTACTGACAAACAGCATGACTGTGCTTTCATTTCTCCAGTTCAGCTTCATTTTCCATGAACACTGATAGGCACCTAGCATGCTCCACCACATCACATCCTGCCAGAATCCTGCTTATGCCTGGACTGGAGCTTCAGCACAGAAAAAAACCCCAAAACCCCAGCAGACAATGCCAAGGAAACTTCCATGTGGTATTCTTGCTGATCCCTGTTGCTCTGTGCCTTGAAATAGGAAGATTTTCTTTTCAAATCCTGACTGCTCTTTACCCGTGTCTTTGCACATCAGTGGATTTGCTCCAATTGAGCTTTGGATTAAACCAGTGCCTGGTTGCAGGGAGTCCCCAGGAAGTAGCCTTCCCATCTGCTGCTTTTTGGTGTCCCTGGACACCTTCACTGGGTATGTGACAGGGCAGGGTGACTGGGTGACATGACTGTGCTGCTGATTGGATCTGTCCCCACTCAGCCCACCGTGTCCGCATGACGTCCAGCACTGAGAAGCCAAAGTAACCCATGACTGCTTAGCTGCAGCTTGGCAAAATACTTAGAACCCTCAAACTCCTGCTCTGAAATTACCTCGAAACACCACCCTCCTCAACTTCTACCAGCCCATCTGCCGAGCATCCAGTAGCCTCTGTCTGGGCACAGCCCAGGTCTTGTTGGAGGCCTGACTCCACAGATGAGGGTCACAGCACCATCTGGTGAAGGTCTACAGCTTAGCTCTTGCTTGACCATGAGGAAGCACCGCTGCTCATTTCATCTGTGATGCCCTAAAATGAAGGATCAGAAGGGAGAAGAAAAGGAGCAGAACAGGAGTGTCAGGGTGGATCTGCAGACAGTGCTCAGAGAGAGTGTGCACAGAGTGGGGTGAGTGTGCAATATGAGGGCACATGGAACAGCGAGTGTGTGCAGAGTGGGGCGAGTGAGCACGTGTGAGTGTGCACAGCTCAGCAAGTGTGTGCACAGGGCAGGGTGAGTGTGCACAGGGGCACAGCGTGAGCGTGCACAGACTGGTGTGAGTGAGCACAAAGCACAGGCAGAGAGTGTGCACAGAGCACTGAGACAGCTCTGCCAGGTCCTGAGGGAGAAAAAAAAACCCTACAGATCTGTTCAGTGGGTGCAAACATGTCCAGGTTGAAGTTCGGTGGGTGACAGGCGCTCATGGGTAAGATGTGAAGAATTAATTAAAGATGCAAATTGGTCCTTTCTGTGTGAGACAGTGAATGTGGAGCTTACCCTGTCCAGTCTCCATCAGGCTGCACCTGACCCTGCAATAGGTTTCTCTCCAACTCTCCTGTTAATGGTTGTGTTGTTCCAAGATTATGGAATAATTAATTACATATCACAGTGCAGAGCGGGGAAGGTTTGAGAGCGGGGCTGTAGCATTCCCACCTTTCCAGGGTAACATCAAGCAGGTAACATGTGACTGGTAGCCCAGCACCTACCTATCCAGACTGGGTTTAATTTTTCTTGCTGTGGACCTGAGTACCACTGAGGATCTTGCAGAGGGTTTCTCCCACAGGGCAGCAATCCGGACTCCTGAGATTCCTGTGGGAGAGGACATCTCCATTTTGGCTCTGGCCTCAATGAGTGCTGCAATAGCTTGAGAGGAGGGGGGTCCTCTCCAGCTGCCCTGTGCTGGAGGCTTGGGGCTTTAGGGCTTCCCACGGGGTCAGAAACACACTGCCCGCACTGAGCAGCTCTGGAAGCACTGAATGGTGATGTTGCTCATGGCTGTCTGTCCCTCTTTTCTCATCCATTTTGCATACCTGAGGGCTGTGCTGCTCCATGGCCTGTGCAGTGGCAGCTTCAGGGGATCAGAGAGCTCCATCCCATGTATCTAATGCCTGAGATGGCATTGCTGCATGCTGGCTGAGACCCGTGGGAGGGAGCATTGCCCTGTGCACCTCTGTTTTCCAGCTGTGTAAGCATAGCAAGCTGCACTTCAGAGACAGTTGGTACCTGCACTGCCTTCTGACTCTCTCTGGGTACAGCCAAGACCCCAGAACCCCTTTGGCTTGTGCTGGTGTTAGGTCAGATATTAGTTTTAAAAATAAAAATGTCTTCCCCCTAGAGGGGATCCTGACAAAGACCTTTCCAAAAGTCCAAAATGATGGTATCAATTACTCAGAAAGGCAGAAAGCTTCAACTTGCTGTCCACCAGCATCCCAGATCCCTTCCTGCAAAGCTTTCTCCTGCCCCACACCTGGCGTGGGGCTGTCCCATGCCAGAGGAAGGACTTTGCATTTGTCTTCTCTAAAACGTCAGTTGGTTCCTGCCAGCTCATTTCTCCAGCCTGTTAAGGCTCTTGGAATGGCAGCCCTGTCCTCCAGTGTATCAACTTCTCCTTGGTTCATCATCTCCTCCAGACCTGCTGAGGGTTCAGGAGTCTTAGCTGGTGCGCGCTCCTTGGCCTCTGTTTTGGGGGTCAAATACCTACTCATTTCTCCCATCTGCTCTGCTGTCCTGATTTTATTTGGGATGCTGCATCTCCAGCTGCAAAATGCCATGAGCATTGCAGCTGTATTTTAAACACAGCCCAGTGTTCCTGTGCAGGGGGAGTTTTGGAATCCAACACCGAACATCTCTGCCTTGACTTTCTGAGAGGAGGCAGAGGTCTGGGGAGAAGGGGTGGCTGAACCTCTGGGGACAGGAGCCACAGATTTTGCTGGGAGAAGGATGAAGCTGTGAGGTGATGAGGACGAGGCATTAACCCAGGGCTGCAAGAGGTGACACTAACTCCTGCCCAGTGCCTCCTCCCAGACCTTACTGTCGAGGCAGAGCTGAGACTCACACTTCAGGGCACTTGTCAGTGTTAAACTTATGATTGGACCTGATGATCTTATAGGTCTTTTCCAATGGAGGCAATTCTGTAATTCTGCCCCTGTGAGCTTTGCTCTCCCAGCCTGTGGGAGAAGGATGCTCCGCTGGCAAAGTGGGGGCTGATCCAGTCTCCAGTGCCACCTGCCGGCAAATGAGCCCGGACAGACACTGGAGCCTTCAAGCTGGACACACCAGTGTCAGTCACTGTCCTGCCCTGGGACAGGGAGACCTGTGCAGCCCAGAGCTGGGGGGCCTGGACCCACAAGCAGATCCTGAGAGCTCAGTGGTGATGTTCCATAAAAGCCAGTCCATATCCCACCCACCTCCCATCCCCAAGACCCTATATCACAATCCCCTCCATCCAACCCCAGACTTCCACAAGAATTCTCCTTTTCCATGTCCTGAGCACCCTGTGTACACCCCCATGGGCTTCACACTCTGCAGATGCCACGGCTGGACTGGGGGCTTCAGGGAACACACCCACCCAGGTACAATGCTGGATTGTCACCTGCCCTGGGGACAGGGATATCCTTGGGGTCCTCAGCTCTTACTCATCTAGAAGTCCTTAGGTCCATCAGCTCTGCTATTAATAAAGACAGTCTGGGAGGGCTTGGCTGTGCTACAGGACTTGCAAATGTTGGTCCTCTGCTGGGATTACGGGGCTGCTCTGGACCCTGCCCAGCTGCACCAGGGTATAGTCATGTGCCCCACGTCTCTTCAATCATGGCATCAAGCTCTGGCTTCCCCATGCACACCTGGCTCATCTTGTCACAAGCTTTGATAAAGTATTGACACCAGCACCCCAAAAAATGTCTGAGCGGTTGGTACCTCCAGATCCTACCAGTCTCTGGGCTCTCCAGTACAGCACTATCTTCACCACATCCCCATCTACCATCAGTACCCAGTGGCCCAAATTTTCTCACTATGTCATGTGTCCCATCCCCCACTAAAGTCCAGGCTTCCTCTCCATGTTTTCCTAACCCTGGGCTAAGGCTTTCTCTGGGTGGCTCTGGAATGAGATACTCAGCATGGGCTGCAGCAGGAACTGCAAGAGTTGTCTGGCCTCTGCTCATCAGTATTGAGATACTACTGAGCCCAGGGGTATGCCCCGGGTACCTGAGCGTTATCTGGGGGGAAAGAGGCAAATCTGAGTAAGGAAGGAACCAGAAGCACAAGGAGCTGTCATTTAATGTGCAAGACCACCAGCAACGGGTTTAGGGCACTAAATATGAGACAAAGAGTCATTTTGAGGGAAGTCTTCAGCCCTTGAGTGGCCAGCCAGCAGCAGGGGAAGGACTGCAGAGGGATACTGTTGGCTGTCTAAGCATCAGGGAAGATCAGGAAGCCAGAGAAGACGCTGTCAGACCCTTCAATCCCCACCAGGGAGTTCTTCTCTGTTGGCTCCAGCCAGACGGACTCGTTCGCTGCCATCTGGAGAACCACACCACCTGTGGTGACCTGGTAGCTGCTGTGCACGTAGTCACAGAAGGTCACCACCTTCTCACCCCTGCTGCCACCCCTGCCCTTTTTCACATTGAGGCACAGGTTGCCCCTGGAGGTGACATGGTAGGTGAAGTAGTAGATGCCTGGGACCCGACAGATGAAGCGACCATACCGGTTCTCATAGTGGCCTTTCTCATTGGTGATGATGCGGTCAAAGCGGATGGGCTGATCCCGACGTGGGTAGGAGCTGATGGTCCTGGCAGCAGAGAAGGCAGACTTGAAGGTGGCCTTGTAGTCACCAGTGTCCCCCTGAGGGCCTGGGGCTCCCATGGGACCTGGTAATCCCTTTGAACCTGGGATGCCCCTGGGGCCGACCTTCCCAGGGTACCCTGGTGCTCCTGGGTCTCCCTTCTCCCCCATGTCTTCTTCGTGCTCCACTTGGCCAGGGGGACCTACAAAACAGGAGGAGGAGTCATTGCAGTCACAGCTGAGTCCCACGGGTCTGCAGAGGGGGCACTGGGAAGGAAAGGACCAGTACTTGTTCTGGGATGTGGGTTAGCAGAGACCCCTGCCCATCTGGCAGGCGTGACATCCCTTGCTCTCATGCACCCTCCCTCCCCAGGTTCCTCAGGATGCTCTGGTCTGTCCAGCCCCCTCTGTCCCCAAGCATCACCCCCATCTGATAACACCCCAAAGGGACTGGTGGAAAATGGATTGCTTTCCCAGGACCATGCACCTGGCACTGCCTAGTCCTGCATTGTGGTCGGGGCAACCCCTGGTATCATTATAGGCTGGGAGAAGAAGGCATTGAGAGCAACCCTGCTGAGGACCTGGGGTGCTGGTGGATGAAAAGCTGGAGATGAGCCGGCAACGTGCACTCACAGCACAAAGTCCAATATCCGTGTCCTGGGCTGCACCCAGAGCAGGGTGGGCAGCAGGTCGAGGGGGGGGATTCTGCCCCTCTGCTCCACTCTCCTGACACCCCACCTGCAGTGCTGCCTCCAGTGCTGGGGCCACCAACAGCACAAGGACATGGAGCTACTGGAGCCAGTGCAGAGGAGGCCACGAGGGTGATGCGAGGGCTGGAGCAGCTCTGCTGTGAGGACAGGCTGAGAGAGTTGGGGCTGTTCAGCCTGGAGAAGAGAAGGCTCTGGGGAGAACTTATTGTGGCCTTTTAGTACTTAAAGGGGACCTATAAGAAAGATGGGGACAGACGTTTTAGCAAATTCTGTAGTGATGGTTTTAAACTAAAAGAGGGAGATTTAGACTAAATATAAAGAATACATTTTTTTACAAAGAAGGTGACAAAACACTGGCCCAGGTTGCCCAGAGAGGTGGTAGATGCCCCATCCTTGGAAACATTCAAGATCAGGTTGGATGGGGCTCCAAGCAACCTGATCTGGTTGAAGATGTTTCTGCTCACTGCAGGGGGGGGTGGACTAGATGATGTTTAAAGGTCCCTTCAAACTCAAACTATTCTATGATTCTACAGTTTTCCTGCTCTCAGTGTTCACAAGACAATGTTTTTCCCACCTTCAACCTCCTTACCTTGCTGGCCCTTTTGGCCATTCTCCCCATCTCTGCCGTTGCTACCGGGCTGTCCTGGTGACCCTGGGATGCCTGGGATGTTGCCATAGGTCTTGCAGAATGTGGCACTTGCAAGCTGCCCTCCAGCCAGCCAGATCAGCATTGCCCACACAGTCTGCATCTGCTGGAGCACAGAAGGATCTCGAGGGACTTGCCTTGGGCAGTGGGAAGGATGGGGAAGGCACTCTGTGCTGCTCTGAAGGATGACGACTAGAAGCACTTCTGGGTACTACCATCAGGGAAGGAAAACATCCTGCTGCAAAGTCAAATCTGCTCAGCTGATGGCCTCAGAGGGATCAGCTCCTTTGCACATGGAAGGGCTTCTCAGGCTCTTCCCACTCTTAAATTACCAGTTTCCAAGTACCCAGAGCTTCAGCCACAGGAATATCTGGGGACAGGTTAGCCTGTCCCAGAGGTCTGATGTCATGTGGCATGTGCTGCAGGTCCCTACTGCTCTGAGTCCCCACTGCTCCCTCAGAGGACAAATTCTCCATCCCATCTTAGGACCACAACTGTAGGGTAAAATCCTTCCCCAGGCCAGAGCAGTTTCATCACCTGCAAGAGATAGCTCTTGCTTTCCACCAGCATATCTGATGAGCAGCTTTAGTCCTTGCAAATAAATCCCTAACCCTGCCCTCCTAACCCCTATGGGTTCCCCTTGTGTTCTGACACATGCCTACTTCATCCCATTCCTGTATCTAACCAGCTTTACTGGGACAGTCATCTGGGCTTCCAGCCACAGGGTCCCATTTTCCTTCTGCCCTCCCTGCATTCCACAGCTCAGCTCCTTCCCCCAACTCCCAGTGCAGATGTGTGAGGGGTAAGCACTGGGCATTTGGGGGCTGTATTTGGACATCACATCACTCTCTAGCCTCAGGTGGACTTCCCCAGCACTAAAACTCTGGTGTCAAGGGGAAAAGAGGCTGGTGAGTTGGATCTTCCAGCTCTGATTCAGATGCAGCAGGTACAAGAACCAATCCACGGGCTCCCAGCCCAGGCCCAGGCAGATGACCAAAGCATCTCAGGGCAGGAGGGCACCTCCAGGACAACTTTCAGACTAATGCTCAGTCCCTGATCACCCCTCTGGATCTTTGTCATCTCTCCTTTCCATCTACCCCCTCCCCCAGGTGGAGCAGGAGGGGTTGGGGTCCCACCAGGGATCTCCACTACCCCCAGCCCAGCAGCCCCCTTTCTCTTCAGCTGCAGCAAAGTGCCAGTAATGCAGGAGGTGACTGTCACCCTGGTGCTGCCGAGTACCCTGCCTGCTCCTGCTTGCAAGGGAGAGCTGGGGCTCAGCCTTACCGATGTCTTGCTCTTACCTTGAATGTCTCGTTGCACGGACTGGGAGATGGAGCAGGACACACCAGTGTCCTGCTTGGAAATGACCATGGGGGGAAGCAGAAGTTTGTTGCAAGAACTGTTGTGAAATGATCTGGGTCACATCCCTTTTTTATCTTTAGCTCCTACCCTTTCTTCAGTAGCACTTTCATATCCACCACAAATGCAGTTTGTCAGCTCAGCAGAACATGCCATCCCCAAACAGCACTCTGAGGCCCCTCAGATGTACAGGGGGATGTCTGCTCTGCCCTGCATGGTCCCTGGGTCCTCAGGTGTGTTTGCTATGGGTGATGCTGCTGCGAGCTCCAGACAAGTTTGGGGTTACCCCTCAGGACTGTAGAAATGTGCATGCCCTTAGCTAGCATCCCTCAAGCTTCTCCATACAGCTCTGCTGGGAGGTACCAGCAGGCCCAGAGGATGCCAAGGTTCTCAGCATCCATCACCTTGAATCTGTCCGCCAGGGCCTCATAAATGTTGTGGATGGGAAATGATTTCACCCTGTGGTAAAAGCATTTCCAGTCCTTCTTTATGCTGATGCCTCACTGAGGTGAAGCACAGGACGTTCAGTAGAGATGACCTCCTTTTCCACTGTACAATGTGTGCCACCAGGAGGAATCTCCGTTGTTTTTTCTAGGCTCTGTAGCCTCCACAGCCACAAGCTCCTTTGGTCTGGCTCAGGGAAGCCAGTGCTTCCACTTCTGTGTCCCTTCTGAGGCTGGGACCCTGGTGAGGCTGGGACCAGAGGCATGGGTATGCAGTTTGCTGCATGGTCTGTGGCCTTCTGCAACTGAATTGCATCCACTTGGAGAAAAAGGGGAGTATCAGGGCTCCTGCTTGGAGGAGTCTTGGTCCCATCCTAGATGAGGGCTGTGGCATGGGCATGGGAACCCTTCTACCCAGCTGAGCAAAGCCAGGGTTGCAGATGGTGTGTAATGCTCACTGATGCTAAGCATGACTGAAACAGCAAGAGCTTGGGGACATCCTGGTGCCACGCAGTTGTCCAGATGTCATGCACACCACACACACACACGCACGCACACGCACGCACACACATCCATCCAGCCACACATGGGCTCCACTCACAGAAAGGCAAGTCATGGAAGAAAAACCATGCCAGGCCAGGCACACTGCAGAAGGTTTTATTGACACTTTCCATAGAGGGGTCATGGCAAAGGTGCTGCTGCAAGCCTGCTCCAGGACATGTGGTTGTCCCTGGTGCTACCCAGGTAGGAAGGGGAAAGACATAGAGACACCTCTGTCTCTGACAGCAGAAGGTAATGTGGGATTATCAAGGTGGATGCACATGGCAGTGCCAGTAGGACACCAGGGGCTTAGCACCATCACTCTGGGTGCAGATGCATCCAGACATGCCTGTTCCCCCCATTCAGCAGCTGCCTGCACTCGTTCCCCAGGCCAGGAGGTTGTGTCTGGCAGCTGGGGCTGACCCCTTACTGGGGCTTCCCACACAGCCGAGAAGCCTGAAGCGTCTGCAGCAGCCTGGTGGTAAGCAACAGCATTTGCAGGGCAGGGTGAAGAGGTTGGCATGCTGGGATGGGCTCTGGCTGTCCTCTAGTCCGAGAAGAGCAGGAACCCTGAGAAGATGCTGTCGGAGTTGCCGATGCCCACCATGCCATTGTATTCGTTCACCTCCAGCCAGACCTGATCCCCAGCATCCAGGTGGAAGAGGATCCCACCAGAGCTGACCTGCATGGTGTTGGTGTTGTGGTCACAGAAGCTGGTCATTTTGTTCTCATTCTTGTACAGGCTGACGCAGAGGTTGGCTGTCTGCGAGGTGTGGAAGATGAAATAGTAGAGGCCAGGGAGCCTACAGGTGAACTTGCCCGTGGTAGCATCATAGTCATGGTTGGTGTTGGTGATAATGTGATTGAACACCACGGGGACATTCTTCAAGGGGTGCTCACTGGTCTGCCTTGTCACTGAAAATGCTGACTGGTGCTTCTGCTTGTAGCTGCCTGGCATACCCGGCTCTCCAGCAATGCCCATCATTCCAGGGTCTCCAGGGACACCAGGGAGACCACTGGGGCCAGTCTTGCCTGGCAATCCAGGATTGCCTGGTTCTCCTTTCATGCCCTTGGGACCTTGTGTTGCAGGAGTGGCTGGGATGCCTATAGGGTGATGGAGAGTGAAAGGGAGTCATCGTCAATGGCAGTATATGAGGAAAGGCTACTCCAGCCCCTTCCCTCAGACAGGAGAGGGTTGTTGCCTCTCTCCAGCCTCCTCTTCTCCTTCCCTATCCACAGAGGATGCTCTCTGTGGCCTACAAACCAAGGCAGACTGGCAATGGAGGACTCAATGGCCCCCCTTCAACAACCTGCATGGTTCCCCTCCTTGCTCACTCACCTGGCTCGCCTTTGGCACCCTTCAGCCCATCCCGGCCATCCTTGCCTGGTACACCTGGCATGCCTGGCAGGCCTGGAGTCCCATAGCAGCTGTGAGGGGCATCTCCGGTCACAGCAGACCCCAGATTCAGGAGTAGGAGGGTGAGGACCAGGTGAAGCTGCTCCCAGAAGTTCTGACCCATTTTGGTGCTCTGTAGCATGGAAAGGGAAGGACAGTGTTAGCGTGAGGGGCCACAGCAGGGTGGTTTTTCAGGTCATGGGGCAGAAAAGGTACCATGCTATGAGACTGACTTCATCAGGAGCACCTGTCTGTGATGGTTGTGCCCTCAGTGTCCCCTCCACACCAAATGCAGATATGTGGAGATGGACCCTGGGCTCATCGTCACCCACAGGGCAGCCCCTGATGGCACAAGGAGGATTGGACTTTCAGTCTGGTAGGAGCCATGAAGTCTTGTGGTACCCGTGGCCATCCCAAAGCTCTCCTGGTCCAGTGTCCCAAACCACCTGCAAGATGCATACACTGCTGCAATCATTGCACCATGCTGCACTGAGGCTGGAGCTCTCTGGACCAAGTGGATCTCACCCCTCCTCCAACACCAGCCTGATGTTCCTGGCTCTGCCTGTCAGGATCAAGCTCCCATCAGCTGAGGATCTTCCAGGACAGTGCCTGGCTCAGGTAACTGGGTCTTCCCTCAGCAAAGACAAGCATACATCCCCTCCCGTGACACGTGTGCAGCCTGGCAGCTCCTCTGTCTCTTTCTCCTCTTCCTCTGACATAGCCCAGCACGGTGCCATGCTGCTGGACCCCCAGTCCCCATGCAGCCCACCCTGAAGAGATGGATCTTGCAGCATCTCTTACCTCTGGTGGGGGGAGCAGGGCATGGGATCCTGCTCTGCTGAGCCCTCTGACTGCTGTGGGCACTGCCTGCCAGCACAGCACGGCGTGAGCGACTCTCAGTAACACCCTCCTGGAGGAAGTCACAGAGTTAGGAAAGGGCCCTTGGGGATCCAGAACTCCCAGCTGACCCTCACCCGAGTTTCACATCCTCCTGCCTGATTGTTTCTCCTGAGCAATCACTTTCCTGGCTTTTCAGTGAGACCTGCACTTGTGCCACTGCAGCAGCAGGACCTGGAAGGACAGAGGTGGGATAAGCCATTGACAAGAGATGTGCCACAAGCTCTCCTCTCCACCCACCATGGACAGTACTGCTCTGCATACTGACTGCCTTTCTCCCATCCATAAGTCATGATGTGCTGTGGAGGATGTTGGTGTTCTGGGTGCTGCCCCACCGAGAGCTCCTGCTCCCATCACCTGCATGGGGTCCCCAATCTTAGGACTCTTCTAAACCTGGTGAAATCTTTTGTAGAGAATAAACTGAATATAGATGGTAATGTGGGGGGTTTTTCCCCTCACTTATTAATTTCTTCTTATATCTGAGGGAACTGGAGTTGTTGAGACTGGAGAAAAGGAGACTGAGGGGAGACCTTCTGGCTCTGTCCAAGTCCCTGAAAGGAGGGTGAAGAGAGGTGGGGGTGGGTCTGTTCAACCAAGGAACAAGTGACAGGACAAGAGGAAATGGCTTCCAGATGTGCCAAGGGAGGTACAGATTGGATGTCAGGAAAAATTTCTTCACTGAGAGGGTTCTCAGGCATTGGAACAGGCTGCCCAAGGAAGTGGTTGAGTCCCTGGAGGGATTTAAAAGATGTGTAGATGGGATGCTCAGAGATATGGTTTAGTAGTGGACAGGTACAGTTGGACTCAGTGATCTCAAAGGTCTTTTCCAACCAATGGATTCCATGATTCTGTCATTTCTGAGCAGAAGGACAGCAAGCGGGTGGTGAGCAGACCCTCACATCAGCTTCGTGGAGGCTGAGCTGCCTGTGCAATGATGGTCTGATACAAGGTCATCGCCTGGCTCTGAAGGGAGATGCTGCACCCCTAGGCAATGAGACTGAAGGGTGTTTCTCCTTGAGGGTTTCTGACCTGCAGGATGGCTGTCCTCTCTGCACCCTGCCCTGTGCTCCACAGGCTCTGCTGGGTGCTGAATGCACTGGTCAGGGTGTTGTTCCTTATAGGTGATTTGGCCTCCTCCTCACTGCTACAGGAATTTGACTGCCCAACGTGTGTGGAGCAGCTCCTCTGAGCTGCTGGTTTCAGCTGTTATGGAGTTATTTTTCCTCCTAGTAGCTGGTGTATTTCTGTGGTCTGGATTTAGGATGAGAAGAATGTTGATAACACACTGATGTTTTTGTTGTTGCTGAGCAGGGCTTACACAGACTCAAGGCATTTTCTACTTCTCACACCACCCTACCATCCTGTGGGCTGGTGGTGCATAAGAAGTTGCAAGGGGACACAGCTGGGACAGCTGACCCCAAAGGGATATCCCATACCGTACGACATCGTGCTCAGCATATAAAGCTGGGGGAAGAAGAAGGAAGGGGGGGACACTTGAAGTGATGGTGTTTGTCTTCCCAAGTTAGGCATGATGGAGCCCAGCTTTCCTAGAGGTGAGTGAACATCTGTCTGCCAATAGAAAGTAGTGAATTAACTCCTTGTTTTGCTTTGCTTGCGTACATGGCTTTTTCTTTACCTATTAAATTGTCTTTATCTCCACCCACAAGTTTTCTCACTTTTAGCCTTCCAGTTCTCTCCCCCATCCCACTGGTGGGGAGTGAGCGAGTGGCTGTGTGGTGCTTAGTTGCTGGCTGGGGTTAAATCACAAGAAGCAGTCCCAGAGTCTGGCATGTGTGTGGCTTCCCTAATGCTTTCTGGCTGCCTGATACCTGCCCATCGTGCCCTACTTCCCACTAGTCTTATCCTAAGCCAAAGAGAGAAAAGCACCGCCCCACAACCCCACCACCATCACCCCACAACCTCAACAGTCACCCTGATGTCTCTGTCCTTCCTTGCTGAAAGGCTGGAGGACCACAGCTGCCTTTTCCCTTCCTGGCATAGTTTGGGTACCAAGAGAGGACCATTTGGGTGAGGTGTATGACCTGCTACCTGTATTTACCCTTGTACAGGACAGCTAACTTGGACTCATCAAGAAAAGGACACACACAGGCTCATCCCAGAGATTCCCCATTCCTGTACGTGTCAGCTCTGCTTGTACACTCAGTTCCCTCCTGTCCTTCTACCTTTGAAGTTGGGATGCGTGCTTGGCCAGGGACAAACTGAGCTCGCTTCTCTCCCTGGGCAGCTTCGGAAGGGACCAAGGACATTGATGGTTCGGGAAACATACATGAATAGGAAAGAAAACCCAAGTGTCTGTCTTGGAAGATGAGTTTATTTATACTGACAGGGAGGATGTGACAGGCAGTAGTGGCCTGGCATCAGGAAGGTGTTTGCAACAGTTAGTGTAGCAGAAGCAGTGGCACACAGTGATTTTTCCACTCAGGAATAAAGACCCACAGCTGTTGAACGGGCCCAGTGACAACTGGTCCCCTCCAGTGTGGGGTCTGAGCATCCAGGAGCAGAAAGGGCTGCTGTGGGGCCAGGAGTACTCTTTCCAGGATGGAGTGGTCAGGCTCAGCACAGAGGTAACTGCTAGCAAGGGTCTCACTGCTGCAGTGATGACCCACAGTCTGGCCGCTGGTAGAAGCACAGGACGTATCTGGTGGCTCAGCTTGGGGGCCATCCCTATTTGCTGTGGTATTAAAACATGAAATGTTTTAATACCACACAGCGGGAAAAGACATGCAGACGCATACACTGTGGTGCTCTGGTGCTAAGCAGGTATGGAGTGATGGTCCATCAGCCCTTCTGGGGGAAGAGCATGAAGCCACTGAAGACACTGTCTGCCTCAGAGCCACTGTAGATCATGCTGCCCCTGGCAGGGTTGGTGCTCACAGAGACCCGGTCACCTACGGCCAGGCTGAGCACGCTGCTGCCCGAGTTCACCTGCAGGAGGTTGCGGCTGTTGGAATCGCAGAAACTGACCACTTGCTCCCTGTTCTTGGTGATGCTCAGGCAGAGATCTCCACTGGAAATCACCTGGTAGGCAAAGTAGTAGAGCCCGGGGACACGGCAGGTGAATTCCCCGGTCTGGGAGCTGTAGGAGCTCTCCTGGTTGGTGATGATGTTGTCGAACACCACGGTTGTGCCCATGGACGGTGGAGATCTCCGTGAGGCAGAGAAGGCAGGACGTGGCTGCTCCAGGATATTTCCAGCTTTCCCCTTGTTCCCCTTTGGCCCTGGTTGTCCTGGGAGCCCGGGGGGGCCATGTGGGCCCTGGTATCCCTGGTACCCTGGGACACCAGGAGACCCCGGCTCACCTGCATCCCCTTTTTCTCCCCGGATTCCCGTCTTCTGTCTTGATTTCCCTGGGGGGAGGTGGTGATGAAGAGCTGTTCATGTACATCTGGCTTTTCCTGAGCTGCTCCCACAGCCTGTGATGCTCCTACCAAGAGGCTTGAGGCTCCCAGGCCACCCACACTGCTCATCCCCAGCTCCCCCTTACCTGGCTCTCCCATGTCACCCTTCTGCCCTGGCCTCCCATCGAGGCCAGGGACTCCTGGGAAGCCGTCCCTGCCGTCCGGTGCCCGACACACTCCGTCCTCCAGCAGAACCATGCCCAGCATGGCTGCCAGGCTGCTGGTCACCAGCCAAAGCCCAAGTTGCATCCTACCTCCCTACAAGCACAGGGATGGGGAGAATTGGGCATGCAAACACACACACAGACACAGAGTGCAAGTGCTCTCATCAGGTGCATGCACAGATCTACCACATCACCCATGTGTTGTCCAATACAAATAGCTGGACACCACATGCAATGGCAAAAATAACTTCAGAGAAAGATTTTGAGGTAGTTTCACTGCATGATCTGAAATCACTGATGTGAATGAAAATCTCTGACATGTCCCTGGAGGGGCTGTGGAATTAGAAAGTCTAAGATATGGAGCAAAGCATCAACCCTTTGGTGTGTGTCCTGGGGAGTGGTGGTCACACATCAGATGCATGCAGAGGATGCTTCTTCCAGTGTTGGAGGAGCAAGCTCTGATGCAGAGGGCAGTGGTCCAGTGGGAGAGAGAGCACAAGTGAGGAAGGGATGCAAGGACACATGAGAGAGGTGGGATAAACAAGAAAGGGATAAACAGGCAAAAGGCATCCACATCTCCAACACAGAGCTGGGAGAGAGGAGGGCACAGATCTACCCCAAAACTTGAAGTACTCAGTCCAGGACAAGCCTGCAGAGCCCAGTTATGTCCACAGCCAGACAGAGCAAGTACAGATTTCTTCAGCCCTCCCTCCCCACCCCAGCATCATCTTCTCCTTTTCCTACTTTAAACCCTTGTGGAGGAGGGAAGTGAAGAGAGGGGGATGGGGAGCAAGGACTGGAGAGGGGTGGCAGAACAGGCATGTACTCCCAGGTATTTGGGGTGACTTACCTCCTTGCTATGGGGAGAAGACAGACCAGTCTGAGCAGCAGCTTTGTTTGCTGGAAGCTCTTCCCTAGGAGCAGGGAGGAAGAGGAGCAGGATGGGGGGGAGGTATACTCACACACATGGTTGCATGCCTGGTTGGGGAAGAGAAGTGCCAAGTTTCACTTTCACTGCACGAGAATGAAATTTGTTCCCTTTTCCACACTCAGCCCTGGTCACAGTTAAGGAACAGCTTGGTCAGCAAAAGTGCGGGACCTCAGGGTTTCCAGCCCAGCACAGTCCCCACAGCAGGGTTGTGTGGTGACTGGACACAAAGCAACACAAAGTTGAAGGGTGCCCAAAGGCATGTCACAGCTCTGTCAGTACAGGAGGGGAGAGGTGATGTGAGCACTAGGTTGGCATGACCATCCCAGGGATGCTCCGTGGGGCCCAGGGATCATTCTTGATGGCTCCTGGTTCCTGTGCTGCACAGAGTGTGGCTGTCACAGGTACCCAGCCTTGTCATCGCTGCTGCTGGGGGTTGACCCCTCCAGATGCCCAGCTTGGCACTGCACCCTGAGAAAGCAGAGCTCCAGCAAAGGGATCGTCAGTGCCTGTGTGGCTCAGCAGGGCCTCGAGCATCCTTGATGAGACATCTCCTTCCCATTTCCCTCACTTGAGTGGTTTGAGGATCTTGTCTCTGTAGCAGAGTGAGAGAAGATGGGGGTCTCTGGCACCTAGGCTGCTCCCAGTCCCCTTTGAGTGGCTGTGACTTGCACCAGCCAGATCTGGGCAACCCCAGGAGCTGTGTGTGGTTTCACCCAGATGTGCAAAATGAAAAAGCCAATGCCTCACACCACTAAGCCCAGGGAAAGTGCCCAGGAATGTGCATTTCACTCTGCCAAAAAAGAAACCAAAAATGCCACCACTACCCAAGCCCCACTGTGGCAGGGAGCAGAGGGATGAGATGTACTGCAATGACCCAAGCAGGTGAACAATCTTGGGATCCTGGGGACCAGCCATGCCACCTCATGGGAGATGCAGTGGAGGGCCCTAGGAAGGGCTTTCTGATCCATATCCACCTGGAGTCTCCTTTCAGGAGTCCCGTAGCAATTGCACTGACCTTCATGAGAAAGAGGCACTGGGGTTCCCAAAGCAAAGGCAGCAGCAGCTGGAGCTCAGGAGAGGATGTTCAGGGAAAAGCAACCATGAGGAATAGAAATTGGGGGTGGTGGTGGATGAGAAGCTCAACATGACCCAGCAACTTGCGCTGGCAGCCCAGAGGCCAATAACTGTGTCCTGGGCTGCATCCAGAACTAGGGCAGGGAGTGACAGGACAAGAGGCGATGGCTTTAAACTGGAAGAGAGGAGATTGAGATGGGATCTGAGGAAGAAATTCTTTCCTGTGAGGGTGGTGAGAACAGATTACCTAGAGAAGTTGTGGATGTCCCCCCTTTTGGATGTCCCCTGTTCAAGGCCAGGTTGGAGCCTGCCGAGGGAGGTGATTGTCCCAGTCTACCCCTCACTGGGACGGCCTCACCTCCAGTACTGGGGGTAGTTTGGGCACCACAGGAGAAAAAGGTTCTAAAGCTCCTGGAGAGTGTCCAGAGGAGGGACACAACATTGGGGAAGGGGTTAGAGGGGAAGGGTGTGAGGAGAGGCTGAAGGCACTGGGTTTGTTCAGCCTGGAGAAGAGGAGACTGAGAGGAGATCTCCTGGGGGGCTAGAACTTCCTCCCAAGGGGCAGAGGAGGGGCAGGCGCTGATCTCTTCTCTCTGGCCACCAACGAATGCCAGGAGCAGAGGAAATGGCAGGAAGATGTGGCAGGGGAGGGTGAGGTTGGCCATGAGGAAAAGGTTCTTGAGGCAGAGGGTGGTGGAGCACTGGAACAGGCTCCCCAGGGAGGTTCTCATGGTACCAAGGCTGACAAGATTGCAGCAGCATTTGGCCAAGGCCCTGAGGGACATGGTGTGAATGTTGGGATTGTCCTGGGCAGGGACAGGAGTTGGACTAGATGATCCCTGTGGGTCCTTCCAACTCACTGCATTCGATGATTCTATGGTCTAGTGGAAGGTGTCCCTGCTGATGGCAGGGTGGGTTGGAACTGGATGATCTTTCCAGTCCCTTCCAACCCAAACCATTCCATGAAAGAGGGCAGTGTGCAGGCTCAAGATCAGGGTGGTCCCAAAGCCAAAGGGGGCTGGGAAACCCTCCATTCCCCCTGCCCACTGCCTCTAGCAGTCCCAAGGAAGGAGTTGCATCATTTCCAAAACAGCTGAATGACTTGTGTAAAAACCAAAAATCAGCCCAGAAACCCTTGGCAGACAAAACTTTGCTCATCAGTGCATCGCCATTAGTAATTACCTTTGGAGATCTATCACTGAGCTGGTCTTTAATTCATTGAATATATGCCCTCTTAATGCAATATAATACACATTTTTAATCAAAATGTCACCCTGCAATAAATCAGATGTCCAGAAGAAATGCTATTTTATTTTATCAGCAGAGTTCCTCTATCAACCAGACCTGTAATTGTGTCAAGAAAACATGACAGATGAGTTTGAAAAGACCTACCTTCCACAAAATGGTGTTTCTGGACAGTAATTGTATTTCTGCCCTATTGCCCTTTCTTAATATACAGCCAAAATGAGACTACTCCATCATTTCATCCAGGATTGATCGATGGCTGTGTCCTAGTGCTCCTGCATCCTTTTTCCCTCACTGTCCCCTTAACCCCATTTAAATGCTGAATTACAGGAGGCTGGTTACAGGTTTCCAGCATCTCCTGGAAGCTGGTGTTGGTCCAGGTGGTACCTCCTTCAGGTCCTTGAGACTCCTGAGCAGTCCTTAGCCCCACTCACCTGACTTTCAGTGTTGCTGCATTCAAGCCAAGCCTTCCTTTCCTCACTCCAAGAAGGACATGGAGGTGCTGGAGCGTGTCCAGAGAAGGGAACGGAGCTGGGGAAGGGTCTGGAGCACAAGTGTGATGAGTTCCCAGCTGAGGGAACTGGGGGTGTTGAGCCTGGAGAAAAGGAGGCTGAGGGGAGACCTTCTGGCTCTGTCCAAGTCCCTTGGAGGAGGGTGGAGAGAGGTGGGGGTGGGTCTGTTCAACCAAGGACCAAGGGACAGGACAAGAGGAAATGGCCACAAGTTGCACCAGGGGAGGTTTCGATAGGATACGAGGAAGAATTTCTTTGCTGAAAGGGTTCTCAGGCATTGGAACAGGCTGGGGAGGGTGGAGTGACTGTCCCTGGAGGGATTGAAGAGACAAGTAGATGTGGTGCTTAGGGACTTGGTTTAGTTGGCATGGTGGTGTTGGGTTGACAGTTGAACTCGATGATCTTACAGGTCTTTTCCAACCTGAATGATTTTATGATTCCTCTCCCATCCTCTGGGCATCTCCTCCTCCTCCTCCTGATCTGCAACTGGGACATCACAGCTCCAGAGGGTGGCTGGCCGTGGATGAGCATTGCACAGTGCCATCCCAGAGGCTTCTGCAGACCACATCTGCCAGCACAAAAGCACCTGCACCTGCAACCTGGAACACCCCTCCTTCCCCTTCCCACCAAGGTGTCTCTGGGAGTGGGTGGTGGCAGAAGGCCTTACACGGTGAGGCCGCCGTGTCACCGGCAGCGAGGGGACATGCCACGAGATGGCAGTGCTGCCTCAGCCATGCTTGGTGTCATCTGCCCATCAGAGCTGTCTTCCTCCTCCACGAGCAGGGGTGGGGGCGATCCCCTCGGGATCCTCGTGTCCATCGCAGGGTGTCCGGGTGCAGAGCGAGCACACGGGCATCTCTGCCTCGGCACCCAGTGATCACACATCGATACTCAGAATATTCCACCTCCCTCCTGCAAACAGACCCAGTGAGGCCACAAACACCCTTCCCCCAAACTGGGAGCAGTGTGGCACCCCCTGAGACTAGGGGAGAAGTGGAGTTTCCTCAGTGAGGACCAAGCTGTGATGGAAGGTGTGAGGGGTCATGAAGCCCTGTAGGTTATCCTTGCTGGTACAGCCTCCAGCAGCATCCCACCAGCACCTCAACTGGCAGGTTCCAGCAGGAAGGAGGTGCAAGGATGATGGAAGGAACCCCCAGATGACATGAAATGGGGCCAAGCCCAAGGCAGAGGGGAAGGTGGCTGTATGCTGAAGTAGGCAGAGGATGTGGGTGCTCTGCAGACCCCCAGGTGGCACACAAAGAGGGCAGCCCTGGATCTAGGGCAACTCAACCACCCTGGTGAGCATCCACCATCACATGCGCTAAAGGGCATCTAAGTATTGTGTCCAGTTCTGGGCTCCCCAGTTCAAGAATGACAAGGAACTACTGGAGAGAGTCCAGTGCAGGGCCAATAAGATGATGAAGAGACTGGAACATCTACGATGTGAGGAAAGGCTGAAAGAGCTGGGTCTGTTTAGCTTGGAGAAGAGGAGGCTGAGGGGGGATCTCGTCAATGCTTATAAATATCTAAAGGGTGGGTGTCAAGACGATAAAGCCAGACTCTTTTCAGTGGTGTCCAGTGACAGAATAAGGGGCAATGGTCACAAACTGGAAAATAGGAGGCTCAACCTAAAAAGGAAAAACTTCTTTACTGTGAGGGTGACAGACCACTGGGACAGGCTGTCCAGAAAGGTTGTGGCGTCTCCATCTCTGGAGATGTTCAAAACCTGCCTGGACGTGTTCCTGTGTGATCTACTTGGGGGCTGGACTAGATAATCTCCAGAGGTCCCTTCCAACCCCTACCATTCTGTGATTTTGTGTCATGGCCTCCTGGTCCTGCTGCAGACCCAGGACCAGCCCTGCTCCAGATGGATTTTATCCTGAGTAATCCACCTCCTTTCAGGATGGGTTATGGGGCAGCTCTTTCACCTGCTTGCTGCCCTCCTATCTGGTGGTGCCAGGCAGGATAAGTCAATGCCACCTCAGCCTTCCACCACCTCATCGAAGGAAAGTGACCTCTGCAAATCCTCCTCTGTATGTCTCCAGTGCCTGCAGGCACACACAAGCTGCCTGACAGCAGACAAGAGAGAGAGATGTTCCTCTGCTGCTGGGGATCCCCTGGGGTGCTGAGCAGTGACAGGCAGGAGCTGCCAGAGGAGGATAAATTAGGTATCTAGCACCTACCTGTCACCGTACAGGAGACAGTGACAAAGGCAGGTGATGGGAGATCAGCAGTACTGGCAGGTACAACACACACTTCTGCTGCCAGTCACCAGCATCCCAGTCTGCCACCCGCACTCACTGGGAGATCAGGACAGCTCAGATCACCCATGCTTCTGCAGCCACTGGTGATTTAATGATGCCCGAATAACCACGCAAACTGGTTTTGCAGCTGTTGAGCTGGCCTGTCCCAAAATGCTGAACTTGTGCTGCAGAGAAACTTCCTGCACAATGCAACGGTGTTTGCATGAATTCGGAAGCCTCCCATGCTTCCATCAATGAAACAAGAAACTGGGATGGTTCAGGTGCCCTGGAAAGATTTTCTGAGATATCAGCTGAAAATCACTTACCACTTGAAGTCTAAAATGTTTTAACTGCTGTTCCAGAGGATATGTTGTTCCTATGACAGATGCTTACACAGAGCAGGTGTGAGGAGCAAAGCCAGGTATGGGCTTTAAGAGCCAGGATTTCATGCTCCAGCCCTTGCTCACTGTCTCCTGGCATTGATGCACATCCCTCTTGGCTCATGGGATGAGAGGAGATAGATGAGTGCTAAGCAGCCCCGGGCAATGCTGGGGAAGCTTGTCCCATCCCTCCTCCTTTTGTTCTCTGTTAAGGATGTCAGGGCTTGTCGTTATTCCACATCTATTGGTTAATTTGGTAGATTGTTTCCCATTCTTTAATCTATCCGTTATTTATTTATTCGCTCATGTTACAGCAGTTCCAGATTGATCACTTTGGCACGTAAATGAGTTGCTCTAGTGCTTGTCACTGAAATTTGTAGATTGGGAGAGTTTGCAATCAAACACAGCCAGAATCTAAATTACAACATTTCAGGCAATAATAGCAAGAAGAAGACAGGAAGGATGTGCCATAAATAAGATGGGATCAGAGGAGGGTGCCCAGAGCTATGCTGACAACCTGCCAGGAGCCCTGAGGCACTCAACAGGAGACCTTGCTTTGCTGAGGTGTGCCTGGCAGGGCTGGCATTGCTCTGCCACTGGTTCTCCCAGGGCAGACGGACAAGCAGAGGAAGGAAAAGGCTTTTGGGGAATGGTAGGATCTGGCCCGTGGCTAAGGGCTACTCACACCAGTCTCTGAAGAGGGTTAGTTAGCCCAACATGCTGAAACCTATGCAGATATGGGACTATGGGCTGCAAGAAGCATCTGGCCTGTTGTAGAGGAGACTGATTTGCTTGCCACTGTGACTCATGTTTGTCTTCCTCCCACTACTCAGAACTCCATCAATAGTCAATGGATGCATCCAGGACACAATTCTGTCCATCTCAAGGACAGTAAGAGAGATTATTCAAAATAAGTAAAAGAGATCAAAGTGCTGTAACAGGTGACAGGCACTGTGGCTGGGCTGAGGAGCAGGGAGCCAACCAGGACCTCTTCAATGTAAGGGGAGAAGTGTCTGTACCACACCATGGTAGGGC
>NW_010304747.1:6995-7481 GCF_000700745.2 Antrostomus carolinensis | reverse complement strand
GGCACAGTGCTGTGACTCTCAGCAGGGCTGGTGAAAGGACTTCTGAGATCTCCTGTCCAGCTGCTTGCTCATGGCAGGTCTATTCCCAACACTAGATCAGGGTGGCTCTGGCTTTGCCTACCTAAGTCTTGAAACCCTCCAAGGACAGAGATCTCCCATTGCTCTGGGGACCTCTCTCAGGGCTGCACCACACTCAGGTGAAGTGTTTCCTAATATCCATCTCAAATCTTTGAAGGTCCACTGTGTGACCACTGTCCCTTGTTACTTCATTTGGCACTAGAGAGATGTGTTTGGATGTATCTTTTTTGCAATTGCCCCCAAGTAGCTGCAGCTGTGATTAGATCCCACCTCACCCTCCTCTTCACCTGGCTAACCACAGCCCAGCAGGGTGGCCTCCCACTGCTGATTATAAGGATGAATATTTCCCTTGACCTTGGCCACAGTCACCTTAATCTAGCAGTTTATCTTATCTGTGGTTTGCTCGTG
>NW_010304747.1:0-6944 GCF_000700745.2 Antrostomus carolinensis | reverse complement strand
AGCACTGAACTCCTGTTCACTCCATGTGATGCTTCTTGTAGGCCAAGAGGGGGGAGTCCACACTATCTGCTAAACATCCTCAAGGGTTTAAAAAATGGCTTGAAAACTACAGGGCATCTGAAAAAAAGACAAATCCTGGTCCCTCCTTCCCTCACCTCTTGGCTTTATGCTAAGGGCTTGGGAGACAGGACTCTGAGAGACATGGTGGACAGTATGAAATTCCCTTCCAAATCCAAAGTGATGGCCATATTTTGGGGGGAGACACAAGGTCCTTCTTTGGGCTTTGTGTTTTGACGCCTCAATTCTGAGTATGCGAGGTCTGCACTCTCTGGGGCCATCAGATCATCACAGATCCCTCCACCAGACAGGGTGGTGGTCAACCCAGTGGAGCAGGGGCTGCCATGCACTTGTTTGTAGCAACACTGTGCTTTCCACTGGGCTGAGATGACCAGCATATGGACCCTTCCTGCACCTCATGCATGACCAGAGCCTGATGGCTTCCAGGGCATCACATCCCCTTCCCAGGCTAATCACCATGCCATGGTCTAGTTTCCCTGACATAACACCTCAAAAATGGAGTGGAAGTTTCCTGCAGGTGAGTGTTAGTGTTAACTGGGTCAGCAGCAGCTGGAGATCCGTGCAGGCTGGATGGAGACTATTAGAACTTATTTCTATTATAACTCACTTTCCACAGTGGCTTCACCAGGAACTCAGCTTCCCTCTAACTGACCTTGGCTACCAGATCGATCCAAAGTTGCAAACTCACTTCTCACATCCATTCAATTTGAAGAACATCTGACTGCTTCTTCAAAGGCTTTTATTGCCTTTGCTTCTGGCTGACAGGACCGTGGCAGGTGCCTCACAGGCACCATTCACCAACCTCCAGCCAAGCGGATTTGCTGAGGAATATCCCAGCCAAGCTGCAGCACAGAGCCAGGCCTGATGTTTTCAAGGCAGTGATACCAAAAGAACATCCCCTTCTGCTTAAACAGTTTGACATTGAAAGTTAGTTACATATCAGCCAGGCCTAGTCAAGTTTGTATTCTAGAACAGATCACAGGAGACTTGAGGCATCAGATCTTTAAAATAGAGTAGATAAGGTAGTGATGCTGTAATAAACCATGTTTGTGGAGACAGAAGTGTTGTAAACAGTCCAAGAGATGAACTGAGCATGGGCAGAAGAAAAATTCAACTAAAGGGCACAGTGAGAAAAGTTTCTACCATCACCAGACGATCCCAGAAGACAACCAGTACGCATGTGAAAAGGAAATTTACATATATTAAAGAGTACTTGGAAATGTAATGGATATGTTAATAATTTCTTGGAAAAACTGATGAATATGCATGTTTTGACAGTATAAAGCTTATATAGAGAGACGAGTCAGGATACGTGATAGGTGGAGTGATCCCCCGTGCATCTGCCACTGTAATAAAGAATTCTGGCTTCTTAAGACTACATTGCTGTGAAGAAGTTTATTCCCGATTTCGGTGGCAGCAGGGATGTATTCAGCCTGTGGTAGACTGGAGATCACAATGCCTCCTTGTCCCTCTGGCCCGTACTTGAGCTCTTCAGCTGCAGAAGTAAGGCTTTGATTTCAGTAGCTCTTTGGACTCTGGTTCCCCAGGCAGGTAGAGGGTAGCAGCAGCGCTGGTACCTCAGTACCTGGGTGGTCCACATGCACACAGCACCCTCACAGGCACTTTCATTAGCTCAACAGCTCATTACCCTCCATGGGCAGATCTCAGCCTCTCTGCTTCTGCTGTGCTCCATATGACTTCACCCTCCTCAACTGCCTCCACTGTTTTCTATTGAGGAGACAGCCCCTTTCCCAGCTTGGACACTTTTCCACTTCCAGTGGCATTAACTGCTGAGGATCCTCTCCTGCAGGCACTGCTCAAAGTCCTCTCCCTCCTCTCCACAGGCAGAGGTCAAACCTGTGTCCTTGCTGCCAACTCGAAAGCAAATCGATCAACATCTAGGAGGCAATTGCAGTCCTTGGCAAGTCTCTGCGTGGGGGGCAATTGTGTGGCAGCCCCAGCACTGACTTCTGGGCCTGGAAGTTATTCTTCACTTGGACTCTTAATATCAGAACTGCACTGAGGGATGGGAAGACTCCTGGCTTCTAATTAATTACTGAGTTACCTGTAATTGATGCAATTTACTGCCAAGGTATCTGTTTTATTGCACTGTGGTGAAGGTGATTCTCTAATGCTATTTTCTCAAACACCCTAGTGAGTGGCCATAAGCCATGCCCTGAAACTCATCTCCAAACTCTAAATCCAGGGGGAAGTTTGCACTGGGAGAAAGAAGACCAGTGTGGTCTTGTGCCCCATGCCTATCACCAGAGATGTTCACCCAGGAGGTCCCTGGGGAACCACACATGGCACTGGAAGAATACGGCATGATGAAAGTTGGCTGCCTCTCGACAGTGGATCCTGATCCTCTGGGTCTGGGTCTGGTGACCACAGATGTCCTAGCATGAGGACAAGCACAAGCTGACACTCCCAGACCCTACAGCTGGGCTTCATGTGGTATTTCAAGTTACACAGACTGGGCTTTTCTATTTCCAGTTCGGATTCATCCCTTAATGGGGCATATTGGTTTACATTAGTCTTCATGAGGAGGCTCCAGGAGCCTCCTGAATGGGCAGATCAGACAGTGGGATTTCTAGGGAGCTCTAATCCTTCCAGTAATCCCCAAGCTTTTGAAATTAATTTATTTCAAGAAGCCAAATGGAACCTCTGATTTGCCACATCAGTACAAGAAGATTAGCAGGTTGTGTCTCCCGTTCTCAGTCCTGAGCTGGATGGACCTTCCTAATGCCCTAAAAGCCCATATTGGTGGGACCGTGCATCTGTGTCTCTTCTCAAGTGTCACCTATCCTGCTCTGGTGTAGCATTGCTGGGTAGAGCCATATCCTTCCACTTGGAGCCATGCTGATGTACCTCGCTAGGGCTTAAGAGGGGATTTTACTGAGCCTTTCAGATTGTCTCACTCACTAATTAATGACTGGGTTTCAGTTTCAGAACATGCACTAAGATAAACTGCAAAAGCGCATTTCATTAATCTTAATTAATTATTTAAATACTCAGAAGCCTCTGCTAAGGCCTTGTGATTGATGGCAGATAGCTGGCTGCATCTCCATGCTTTGGTCCCTCAGCATCCTTGACTGCGCAGTGGGGATATGGGCACTGACCCTCCTTGCTTTCCTTTTACCTGCTGTGAGAAATGGGGGAGAGTGTTGTTGGCTTTCGCCATAATAATTCTTTCTTTTGCTGACATATGGGGAATTTGATGAAGAGGTCTGAAATGACCAATCCTGGGGGAACAAAGGAGGGAAGCTGAGAAACTGTGGAGATATGGGGGGAACAAAAGGGGGAAGTTGAGGAACTGTAGAGATATGAACACCACTGTACCCACCATCTGGAGAGAACCAAACCGGCGGTCTGGAGGTCAGATAGCCCCTTCATCAGGGGTGGAGAGGTCCTCTGAAGAAGACTGTGGTCCTTCCTGCCAAGGACCTTTCCCACGACCATCGGGCAGTAGTGCATGTGCACGAAAAGATAAGATTTTATCTTAATAAGTCCCCCTCAAATAATTAGGATAACCCTGCCCCTTTTTTTAAAGACTAATTATAATAACCCAACCTTAAAATGAATATGTATGTGACTAATGCAATCCTAAATGTATATAAACTGTTAACGTCTCTTTCCCAGTGTGCCTCTGACTTGAGTCAAGCACCCAGCGCTGTGCTTTTGCTTTATTGACTTTGTCCTCACAAATAAAACTAAACCCACCTTGATTACAAGGCTTGGGTGTTTATTACACTGCTGTCTTCAGATCCAGGCTGGTCCCTTTCTGGAAGGTTTTAGCTAGGTGCTTGATCAGAAAGTGAATGAGTGACAATTCATACCTTGTGTTAGACAGGATGTCTTCCCTCAGTTTAAACTCTGCGTGTCTCTGCGCGTGCAGCCATAGCAGCAGTGTGTGCCAATATCTAGGGCTGGTGGAAAACAGGCTTTGCAGACCACTGAAGGGAAGAACGAGGCAAAGCGGGCAATAAATTGCACTTCAGGCCCCTGCAAAGCACCGTCCACACCCCTGCAGAGCTCAGACAACACATGGGGCACAAAGCATGTTGTATGCTGTCCTACTGGATGTGGCACCAAGAGCATTTCCCAGTGCTGAGACACTGAGGAAAGACCTTCCATTAGACGTACACACAGCGCTGTGAAATTGCTCAGGGAAGCAGGAATTAAGGGGGAGAAAGGACCCTCCTGCACTGCCAAAAACCTGCTGCTGAGCCTGAACTTGGAGAAGGCACCGACCTGCACCCTGGACTTGCACCCTGCCTTGCACTCTGTGTGCTGGAAGGATTCTGCCCAACGTGGTGTCTCCCATACTCCTGGCTCCCAGAGGCATTAAAATAGCAATATCTGTCACACTTAAAGATGAGAGTATGTGATAAAAGTTCATCTGCACACCCACACAAGAGCACAAAGGGACAATGGCAGGAGATGGAGCCCAAACAATACCCTGAGACTATTCCCAGACTCATTACAGGAGAGCCATCAGCCCATCAAAGGCCAATCTCCACAAGTCCAGAGGAGCACAGGGACAGAGTGGGAACCCAGTTTACAGGCTCCCGAGGAACAATCCCCTTGTCCAGGGTCCCTTCCAGGACTGTCCCAGCAGAGCCATCAGCCCCAGTGTTGAGGTATGAAACCCATCACAATGAGTCACTGGCAGCAGCTCCCCAGGTCACCTGTTGGACAAAGGGACTTGCTGTCTGGGGGTGTGAGACCTATCATGGGATGCAGGGAAAGATTTTTTTTGGAAAGAGCATTTTTTTATTTATTGTGGGCAAACTGTGTGTCTGAACCCAGCTGCTGGAGGCATCCACATTGTATATATGTGTGTGTATATGCATATGGAGAATATATATATATATTTTTTTTCCTCACTAGTGGAGCTCCATCCTGCTCAGCCAGAGAGGGGAGCAGGATGAGACCATTGGTGCTGTCGATGTTTGTGTGGGTGCTCTGAGGGTCTGTTTTGTGACCTGTGTGGCCAGCCAGGTATATAGGTATGTAGGTATATCCGAAGTACACGTGTGCTTTGCCTGTGTGTGCCTGCTGGGAACACACATCTTCAGCCTCACTCCTGGTTGGACCTGGGAACAGGGAGATGCAGCAGCCTGACCTCTCTCAACTGTTGGATCCAGCATAGTATGTTTTCCACTAACAATAAATACTGAAACTAACAATTTCACAATTAAGAGATTGGAAACCAGCATAGGAACCACCTGTACTTGTGTCTGCTGTGCTTACAGGGATCCTGTTGCAGACCCCGAGTGCTGCATCTGCTGGATATATAGACAGGGAGAGAAAAATCTCCTTTTTAGAGAGAAGGCCAAGAAAATCTGCCCATGATGTTGTTCTTCCAGGAGATGAGCATCCTCCTGCTGCTCTGGGATCTCTCTAGCTCAGTGCATGACACACAAAGCCTCTCTTTCAGCATCTCAGTTTTGATCTAGAGGTGAGAGAATGTTGTCTGCAGCCCTGCGGTGATATCTGCTTGACTTTTCATTGAGGCCTGGCTCCTCAACAGCAAAAGCATTCTTCCTTCTCTGGCCATGCCTTTCTCTCAGAGGAAAATCAGGAATAGGCACTACCTTTCTTTCAGATCCTCTGATAAAGGTGTATTTTTTAAAGTAATGAGACACTCTACAACTACCTGAAAGGAGGGTGGAGAGAGGTGGGGGTGGGTCTGTTCAACCAAGGAACAAGGGACAGGACAAGAGGAAATGGGCTCCAGTTGTGCCCAGGGCAGTTGAGATTGGATGTGAGGAAGAATTTCTTTGCTGAAAGGGTTCTGAGGCATTGGAAGGGGTTGCCCAGGGCAGTGGTGGAGTCCCCATCCCTGGAGGGATTGAAGAGTCGTGTAGACACAGTGCTGAGGGACATGGGTTAGTTGGGGACTGGTCAGTGTTGGGTTCATGGTTGGACTACATGATCTTGAAGGTCTTTTGAACTGAGGCAATTCTGGGGTTCTGGGATTCTGAGATTAAGTGAAAAACTCAGTTTCATTCTGAAACAAATACATTTTTGCCATCTGGTGAAGGAAGAGCAAAAAACCATTATCAAAAGGCTGCTGTCAGTTTAGATATCAAAAGGCAAGGATAAGAATGCAAAATCAACAATGATTTTCAAGTGAGACCTGATTTGGAGGTCTGGAATAGGTTTGGGGCAGAGCAGGGGGTCCACCAGCCCCCCCCAGGGTGACACTGAAGAGCAGTTCTAAATGTCTGTGAGACTCAGGGACATAGACTACAGATGTCACTTGGGGTGGCAGCATTTTCCCTGTGCCTCTGAGGTCCAGACCTGTGCTGAGCAGCAGCTATGACCTATATGCCCTGTGTACCTGAGGCTGTGCTGGGGATGGGGACCCTTCCCTCGTCCTACCCCTCAGGTCTCAGGGCTGCAGAGCTGACAGCCTGGCCCTTGGGCTGCACTGCATCTCCTCACCCTTTATTAAATATCACACTTTGCTTTAGAAGCTGCTTAATTTCTAATTAAACCTGTTTGCAAATGGTTGTCCCCAAGCCTCCAGGGTTGTATTGCTGAGGGCTCCTGTCTTTCTGGCACATCCAAGGCAGCTTTTCTCCTGTGCCTTTCTGCCTCAGACTGCTCACAACAGAGCTGATCCTGATGCTTTTTTATCCAACTCTACAGGGTCTTAGCAGGGGAGGAACAGATGGGAACTACCAGCAGGACATCCACCCCAAGGGAAAACTGGCAGGACTGCAAGCTGGAGAGAAAGCACTGTGGGGCATCCATCTTTAACAGACATCTCCCTCTTCATGAGTTCTGGCGATAAATTTGCACCTCTGATGGCTCAGCCCTGCTGTCTGGGTGTCCTGGTTTGTAGCTGGGACAGAGCT
>NW_010304746.1:29145-32328 GCF_000700745.2 Antrostomus carolinensis | reverse complement strand
ATAATAATAATAATAATAATAATAACCACCAATATGTCATAGCCAGTTTGAAAGCCTGCTCAATCTTAAACTCATTTTCTCTACAGATCTTGTGATTCTTCATTTAAACACAAGGCCAGGGCAGGATTTCAGCTGCAGCACTGCATCACCTGTATCTGCTCCCCAACACTCTCAGCATCTCTGAACACACCTAGTGACTTCAGTCTGCTCTGTATGCAGACACTATGCAATAAATAACTATCCAATTAATTATACTTAAAATATTAAATCAGCCTATTCTGAAAGCATCTGAAAGTGTAGGAGGTGAGTTTTGTGAGGACAGGAACAGCGTTTACTAAATGTACTTTGGATAACTTCAGGCAAACCATGAGCTAGAGTGCTTCAGGTTGGGAGATCTACAGAAAAATGCATCGCTGTTTTGCATGAGACTTGGCTATTTTTTTCCATTGGCTTCCATGCTAATTTGGAGCAAAAACAGAAGCATTTTGACCTTTTCCATTACAGAGAATGAGACTGTGTCTCCAAGGCAGTGGGACCCATGAAATCAGGAGCTGGCGTACAAGGTTGTGGCTTCTTTTTAGAAAACTGAAGAGGAAACTGGAACCTTAAAGCCCTCAAAGAGCCAAGAATCCTGGACTGCCATTCTCACAGTTAGCTGACTTCCAGCATATGGATGTGTGAAGGAAAAAGTCCTGCTGTGGAAGCCCCTGATGAGTGTGAACATCTCATGTTGTAAACTCCCAGATGACCATCTACAGCTCCTGAACAGAAGCAGTAAGTCTTGTAAAACCAAATCTCCACTCGAGTCTTTCCACTACAGGGAAAAAAAAAAAGGCAGCTTGGGATCTGATGCTGCCAAAGCTTCCCAACTCCTGGCTTCTTCCTGGCTTGGCAGATGCACTGCAAAGGAAACAGGAGCCAACGAGGTCAGCAGCTCCCAGCGCCTCCCTGAGCAGCTGTGATAAAGTCAGCTAATTGGTAGGAAAAAGCAAATTCTCTTGTAAGTTGGTCAGCATCTGACCCATCCATTTTCTTTAATGGAAAACTGTTCCTTGAGGGAATTGCATCAGCTCCAGTCACTAGTGTCATGATAACCACAAGGGTAAACCATGAGCTTTATATCATCTTTGGGCATAAAACTCCATGTCCTTGAGAGGAGAAGAAATAAATCATTATCCAAATTTCACATATGGTGAAACTGAGGCACCAAGAGGTGAAGTTCCTTAACTAGTGTTGTTCAGAAATTCAGTGGTCCAACCAGGTCTAGCTGTCAGTTCTCCTGACTTGTGTTCTTTTAGTAGGGGCTACGTTTCCCTGTCATCTCTGCACACAGGCAGCCATGGTGGCAAAAGACCATGGACTTGTCTTTCTCACCTCTTGAATATTCAGTATCAATGCTCAAATACGGCTTCAAATGCTTTAAATGTTCTGAACCTTTTATTTAAATGAAAGAGTGCTCTTCAAGGTGAGGGAAGAGTGAGACCCTTACGCTTTCTTTGTCTGGAAAAAACCTGTAATTGTTTGAAGAAAACAGCCCTCCTCATTGGTTCAAATGGAATAATTGAAACAGCATTAATAGCTATTAGTTTGGTGATGAGAAGGCCCTATTTAGTGAGGCTAATGGATTAAAGAGGAAACAATTTGAATTCCTCGAGATGAGCTCCCTCTCTCACAGCTCATCCCCTCCAAAACCTCCTCCTCAACTCGACGGCTGCCCGGCTGACTTTAAACTGCCAACACTGACAAAAAGGGGATGTTGCATCTTTTATAAACAGCCTTTTGTTTGCTGCTCTGACACCTGCGAAAAGCAAAATTGTTATTTTCTTGCTGCTTGTTGCTAGTTTGATGCCCGCTCTGGGGCCCTACATCAGAGACACTGTTCAAAACAGGTTGCAGGGGTCCGTTTCCGTGCTGTCTGCCGATGGTGCTGCCTGAAGGAAAACCATGGAAACGGAGTTTGACAGGCTCGCGGGGCCCCGCGGCTGCCAGAGCCGCTGCCTTTGAGCGCCTGATGAAGACATCACAGAGCAAACACAACATTAAAACACTGCTGGCTGCTTTGCATCACTTAGAATGCAAATCTCTTTGTTCTGCTCGGCCCTTGCGTTTGGTAGCCGAGGAATCTGTGCCGTCATCTAACATGGATTTGATGACCTTTTTTTCCCCTCCTGTACCCCCTGCCCCCCCCCTCCCCCCAAAAAAAATCTTAAAAAATCATTTGTTGCGGGAAGGATGTTTGCATGGGGATGTACATGTGAAATGGCCCTGGCTTTTTTTCAGTTCCTGGGATTTCTATGCACAAATTAAATGCCCGTATTGCAGAGCAGAGCGGGTTGGGTTGCTTTATTTGACTTGGATTCATTTACATGGCAACTCGCAGGGGTAAATTTTATGTCATCTTTATGTTGCAGATTAAAAGGCAAAAGTAATCCTTTATTTGAGCAGCACGTCCCTTCCAGCCCTCAAGCCATACAGATTAAAACAGAATGGAAACCCCCCAGACCCTCCCATCCTCATAATTCCAGTTTTATAACTTTTTCTGCTAAATTTGAACTGTGTGGTTATTAATTCCCCCCTCACTTTGTAAGCAGCTTGTATTCTAGTTGCAGTTTCTGATTGCCTCAGTCAAGGTTAAATCTTGAAATGACCTGTGCCTTGGTGCTCAGATGTGCCGTTTTGGTAGCTCCTGACAAGCTATGCTAAACGTGGGGCAGCCAGGAAGGCTTTTGTGCTGATTGGAGAAGCCCTGATGAACGTCTACAGAAGGAAGGAGCTGGTGGGGGACTACAAACAAACTGACCATCTTCTCAGAAGTGGTAATTTATCATTTCATTCTTCCTGTGCTGCCTAACTCACACATTACTCACGCTGGGAGAGGGCTATCATCACTAAACTGGCACGATAACCAACTGAGGGCTACAGCTTGCAATCAGGAAATTATTTAAGCACAGGTTTAAATCTTCCTCTACTAAGATTCAGTAAGATTTAAATGGGCACTTAGGTTAAGACCATTCTCAAAGGCTTTCCTAAAAATACATCCAGAGGCCTTACCTAAGTGGTTTCTCAGTAAGCTTTGGGAACCTTGTGCTCAAGTGCCCCAGGAAGCAGCCCGTGACTGGTCCCTGCCTGGACTGGAGGATTTGGCAGTGGATGAGCCACCTTCATGGATGTATTTTGGGTTTA
>NW_010304746.1:12500-29121 GCF_000700745.2 Antrostomus carolinensis | reverse complement strand
TCCCTAATAAAGCTGGTGGCCATTGGGAATAATCCAAAGAAAGGCCACAATTTTTCCACCTTCATTTTTAGGGGGATCAGTCCTGCAACTGGAAACACAAGACAGACCCAGGGCTAAAGACATTTCCAAGTCATGGCCAAGTTCTTCTCCTTTCCTTGCCACTGCCACAGTGCATGTTGGTCTATGTCATCTATGGGTCCATCAAAATTAGGCATCTTCATACAAAGGCAGCGAACCTTGTCTCTGCTTAGACGAGGTTTTCCAGTAAGCAGCTGTTTTCTGCCTCCAGTACTGGTCCCAAGCTGCTTTGAGCAGCTACAGCCTGGGAAAAAAAACATGCTTTACAGCACGGGTTAGCTGTGTCTGCAGAAACTATTATTTGTGGGTGAAATCAGTGTGCAGTTATTGGAAAATACAGCTATAAATATCCATGCAAGTGTTGAGGCGATGTCACACAGTATTTTGGCAGTCGCCAAGGAGATCCAGGTGCTCTCATTTCTCTCTGCTTCCTAAGTTCCTTTGGGTTATGCAAGTCTTTCTCCTTTTACATTCTTTTCTGCCCTTTTTCTTTCTTTTCAGGCTGACTCCTGGAAAGACCTTCCATTTTCTTATGGACTCATTGACTCTGCTTTCCTGACTCAAATTCCTCTGCAAGACCTCGCAGAAGTGACATCAAAAAAATCACCATTTTGAGGCCACATTTTTTTCCTGCCCATTGATGTCCTCTGAGTTTGAATTGCAGTATTTAGTTTTGACTGTGAGGCAAAGTTGGCAGTTTCCCAACTAACCCAAAGTCAGGTCAGAAAAGAAGAAAAAAAAAAACCAGAAAGGAGCCCCAGAATGTCTAAGCAGAAGACAATCACATTTCCGTGTCAAAAAGAGGGCAAAACTAAGGATGTGGGACTTGCATGAAAAATCTTGTAGACAGTTATTTTTTTTCCTCTTCCTTTCTCTCACAGTGGGACAAATTCCACTTTTATTTCAGTTCATCTGTAAAACATGAGGAGCCAGCTGAGCGTAGCGTTGGTTCAGAACGAGGGCAGCTGACAAGGGAAAGGTAAAAGGAACTTGTAACTGCTGCAGTTCTCTCCAAGAAAGGATTTCAATGAGAAAAACCCTCAAAATAATTTCCAAAGGATAGGGGAAGGCACTAGGACATTACTTAACATTCCCTGACATAGCAGACTCCGAGGTGTAATTAATACATTAATCATTTCAGTGTAGGCCATCGTCTCATATTCTCTCAGGCTTTGTAGAGGAACATGATGGTGTTGTCCTCTGGCGCTTGCTTACGAAGGATTGCAAACAAGGAGGAGGCAGCTTTAAAAGTCTGGGAGCAGAGTTAGTGATCAGACTTTGGGTGCAGGTGAAAGAGCAGGACATAGAAGAGCAGCTTGGCTAGAAAAAGGCTGGGACCATCTGCTTTAGCTCACATATAAGGTGTCTGGGTTATTTTTTGAGTGAATTCTAGCTCTCATACTTCTTTATATATGTTGGAGAACAGTGTGTTACTTTGATTCAGGGACCGTGATACTCAACGAGTAAAGCCTGCATTTCATACAAGGTACTTTCCAATGTTTCTTCATTCTCAAAGAGTTTGGAAATTAATCTTCAAGGCAAGCTGAAAAAGACTAAGTCATGAACAGCATGTGACACTTCCTGTGTAGCACCCGGCTCCTCTCCAGCTGCACCTCCTTACGCCTGAAACCCTACCTGTTCCTCCATCTCCTTGACACACAGAGGTACCATGGCACAAGGCATTTCCCAGGGAACTGTTCCCACTCATAGTGACATTGCTCAAGTGGAGCCTGAATCCCATCCGTGGGAAAGATCTCTCCCATCTAGACAGCAGAACTGATCAGAGAGTTTGGGACTCCCAGTATGTTAAAATTTGCAAGTCTACAGATATTAGACAGAGAGGGCTATTCAGAAACAGCCTAATTAGTTGCATTTTTCTTTTCTAACCTCAGTCAAAAAACAGTCAGACTGTGCTTTAGATTTTGACATCCTATTAAATGCAGAACACAGGCCAATAGCTTTCATTTTCCCTCGTGATGCTACAGACTTTTGTTTTTATAGTTTGATGGAGAGACATAATTAGGCCTCAAAAAGCACAAGTCTAGACTATTAGTTCCTCACAGAGGCTCCCTGGAAAAATCAGAACCCACAATTATTCTCTGCTTTGCACTGAGGCAGATGTGTGGATATCTGCTCTCCTGCCTCAGATATCCCGTTCACAACCTGTGACTTTACAATCTTTCCACCTGGAGTGCACAAGGGAAGAGACACGAAGGATGATGCTGGTGCTGGACTTTCCCAAAGGACAAGAACAAGTTAAGGACAATATATGACATCACTAATGCTATAGGTGTGAGTGCTTTTCAGTGCAGCAAAGAAATTTCTTGCCATATTTCTGTCATCTTCGTTGCTGCCCAACAGAATTGGGCTTTTAAAAAGAAAAAAAAAAGTTACAACTTTTCATCTCCATCACATGTAAAATGAACCAGACACAAATTAGCAGAGTGAGCATGATTCCCTCCCAGGACATTGCATTTAGTGACACTTGTTCACGGGGGTCCTTGCTCATTCTCCTCCTCTGCTGCTGAGTTACCTGCAGCTTCACTTTTGGTTCTCCACAATCAGGAGGCAGATTCAGTCTTTGGCTACTACAGTCTGTCCCTTACAGGCAATTCCTTAGTCTTTCTTTGCCAAGTAGTACCCACCGGCTCCCCCTCACTCTTTATTTCCAACTGTTTGGATGGTTTCTGTACCTCTCCTGTTGAGCTGCAACCTTGGACACACCTGATTCAAATGAGCCCTCAGCCTCAACATGAGCACAGAGCACTGGTCCTTTGTTTGTTTTTGCAATAGCATCATATTTCAGATGCATCTTCAGTCTGTAATCCCCAGTAATCCTCAGATCCTGCTGTGCTTAGCCAACAGTCCCTAATTCTATGTAAACCATTCTACAGCTGTCTTTATTATACCACGTTACTGTTTGCAAGTCATTTCCCCAATCTATCAGCATTGTACTGAATTTTAATCTTATCTCCCTAAGTGTTACTCAATGCATTGCCTGGGAATCTGACTTGCAAGGAGCTTGCCCTCTGCTTCCCGTCGCTAACTTTGGTGCATGGTCTGTTCCCACACCAGCGAGGTGCAGTGCAGAACACACTGCTGGGGCCATTTTTTTCTTTGCAGCAAAGTCTTTCCCTCTGTGGGATGTCAAACTTACTCAAGACTGTTTCACCCCATGGAAAACCCTGGCTGCACGGTACTGCAGAAATGCGCAGAGGTTATTTGCCTCTCAACAAGTGCAAGAAAATGTTTTCCATTTCTAATAATCAGGGTTTATTTCTTATTTTGGCCATGGGTTATCACATGCCTACCAGGCTACCACAGAAACTAAAGTGCTCCATCTCTCAGGGGTGTGCAGTTGCTAAATGTCCCCATCGCTGACACTGGCACCTTCTCCAGGCCGAAAGGGCGTCGGTCGTGGAGAGACGTGAGATGCCGACTACAGCACAGTGCCCTGTAACCCCTCAATTAGACCAACTGCTTGTGCTCAGCCTCTCAAGCGCTCGGTGGAAGTAAAATGCTTACACGATCCTTCTGCCTACAAGGCCTTGAAATCTTTAGGGGGCCTGGCTTTGCTGCCTGGTTTTCCATTGACAGGCTGATAGAGACATCACAAATCTCTCCAAAGGCCAGTCACTAGGCTTCTTTCAACATCAAAGGTTGTCAATGTTCACTCTGCCTTGGAGCCTGGGGCAATATAAATCACACATGAATAGGTGAACTGAGTGTTTGAGGTTAAATTCTCTTTGTATATACAAATATTTCTCCTTGGGTAACTGATATTATTGTGTTGCTTCCCCATCAACATCAAATATTTTCTATAAATCATAATATTCCAATGGAAAAGAATCCTTTATAGATGGAAAAACAAAAAGGATTAACTAGGATGTGTGGGGGGAGAAGTAAGTCATTTTTAATACACATTGTCATTATCTGACGGAAGAAAAATCAATAAACTGATGGGGTTTTTGTTGGGCTCTTTCAATGTCCATAGTCATGTTCATGGACTCTTGGACTGAATTGAGTCTCTGATCACAAGGATGTGAACCACCTTTCTCGGACCATCTCTGGCACATTTCTTTCCAAAAGCACTTGACCCCCAGCCAGGTTCATTACTGCCCATGGAGCACCTGCTCCCCACGCTGCTCCTCCCTCCTCACAGCTCTCGCAGCCGGCCGGGGCAGAGATGCCATCTTCTGGATCAGGTCATCAGCTGGAGAAGGCGAAACGCCTGGGCGGTGGCTGTTTGGAGAGTCTGATTCACCCTGACTGGGCACAGTTGTGGCACCTCTGCGGGGGGTCTCCACCACCTCCAAACAGGAGACGGGACAGCTGGGGCTGTCAGTAAATTACACTGCGCAAAGACAGCTCTCATGCCTGCCTCGACTTCTGCAGGCAGGGCCCTGGCAGGAGCTCCCGTGTCGGTGCTACATCAGCACATTTGCACGACGTCTGCGCCGCTGCCAACTGGCCCTGCCTGCTCCGAGCAGCAGTTGCAAGCACCTGACGCTGCTGCGGAGAGAATCTGGTCCAGTATCGTGCAGAGTATTCAACAGATCATCCCATGGGAGAGAGTGCCAAGTCCCTGGGGGTTTTGCTGTTCCCAGCAATGAAACGGCTATTAAATTCAGGCTGTTGGCTACTTGATAGATTTGTTAATCTCCAAGTCTCCCTGCATCTCGCCTGGACTCTCAGCAGCCAGTTCCATCCCCCCGGTTCGGCAGGGCGGGGAGCGAAGCAGACGGCAGCTGAGCAGCCTCTGCATCCTCCTGCAGAACACACAGCTCGCCCTCCCTGCAGCAACTGCTGTTCCTCACACCAGACAGGGATTTTTCCCATGGGCAGCCACCCAGCCAGCCTCCAAGGCTTCGCACCAAGCAGAAACAGGAGCTGGGAAAATACCTGGTTTTAAACGGTGTGGGTTTAATGAGATTTTTTTCTTTCTTTCTTTTTTTATGACCTCTGCGGTAAATTGCCTGCGCGCGGAATTGTGTTGGAGTAAGTAACACCCAGCAGAAATTGTAGTGAAGCGGTAATTGCAGAGTAGCTGTCTAAGATCTCCATGCCATCAGGCAGGGATTTTCATTTCATACATTAGTCACAATTTGCTGTCATAGTTGCATATACTCAGTACATCCCTTTGAATGGGAAGAAGGAAAAGGGGGAGAAAACCACTCAGCACTGGGGAAATGCCTGGAGTGGGTTGTGTGGATCTCACTGCTGCCCCTCCAGCCAGCTCAGGGCTGCATTGCTACTCGAGTCACATACCCCTTAACACAAACTCGGGGATTAAGACAGGAAAAATGTGTTTGCTTGCCCATTTCTGGAAGCTTTTAGTGGGCATTGGGTGGATTATACACCAGATTTTCCATTATTGCCATTTTCCAAGCTGCAAAGATGGCAGATTCCCAACCAACCTAATGCAAAGCATCTTTTTTTTCCTCTGGAAAGCTGTACCTTAGAAATATGGATTAGGGGGAGTGGCTCTCTGCTTTGCTCAGTGTTGCCATATAAAACACGTTCTCCTACAGCATTTACAGGTACTGTCATTTACAGTAACTGTCATTTTTGTTTCATGCTGCGCTGGCCCCCTTCTTTCTCACACCAAAATGTCCTCCTGCCCCTCGGAACCATGTCTGTACTCTGATTGCTGTCAAATGCACATAGCAGTTTCCTACCTTCAGATCTCTGAGCTTTTGAATGCCGTATCCCGAGTTGGTTTTGGTTCTTGATTCCTCCCGCTGCTCCTCATCGTTGCAGCCGTCACAGCATGAGTGAGGATGTGAGCTTGTGCTGTGTGATCTTGAGAGGTTATCAGGATGCCCTGGCAGGAGAGACAGCCATATCAGGGACCGGCACACAACCCGGAAGGGCAATGGCTTGTGGCGTGTGTAGCTAAAACAGGCTGTGCTCTGGCAAGCAGGGGACAGGCTGGTGTCATGAGACAGAAAGCAGCTTGAAAAGTCAGAACTGACGGTCAGAAAAATTCCCACATCACCTTATTTGGTACAGGAGATATTCATCACCTCAGTCCTTCAAAGCCAGCCTCCACAGCTAGAGAAGAATTGCACTCTGGCACCCATCATCTTAATCCTTTTTTTTTTTTGGCACAACAGTGTTAGAGTCAAGGTTTCAGGCTGTTACTACTGAGAGAATTGTGCTTCACCAACAGCCAGAGTATTTACACCCTTCTGGTTTGTGCTCATTAGATGTTCAGAGTGAGCCCCATCACCCTGGTACCTCCACACCTCAGTCCTGTCTCTCTAGCTTTTCACACAGCAAGAGAGAATGACTTTCCCTGAGATTTTAAACAGCCTTAAAAGGGCCAGCATGGGATTTTTCACTCATTTGCATCCACTATTGTGAAATCACAATGTGAAAATCTTTACATTTCAAACAGCATTTCACTCTTTCTTCCTGGGTTTTTATTTTGACATGCAGTCTGCTCAGCTGCAGTCAGGGAATGATTACCTTGCAGAAGTTGTACCCCGTCCATTGACTCGCTGGGCCCATCTCGTGTCTAGCTTAAAATCTGCATAATGAGAAGAAAGCCATTTTCCTTGCAATCCATTCTCCTGTTCAAAGCTTCTCATGTGCCAGGTTGTTGTTTTTTAATCACACAAAATGGTATATATTAATGAGCTCTGAAGTTACATAAAGATAGATCTAAAGCATAAAACCACTAATATGCCCTGTAGCATTCAGTGCTTTGAACACGAAATGGCATCTGTGTGAGAGTGTGATTGCATGCAGCTATGGAAACCAGTGCCAGAAAACGAGGAAATGCTGAACAAGTGGTGCAAGATTGGGAAAAAACTGGGAACAAAGATATTCCATTTGCATAAAAAGGCCTAGTTTGCCAGCAGCCCGAATTGTGCAACTTTCTGCTTTAAAACAATTATTTTCTGGCTCTGCTGGCGACGTATAGATTGTCTTTTTTCCTGAAAGAAAATCTCCCTCTCCTTCCAACCCCAGCAGAAATAAAGGGCAAACCAGTTCCCAGGTCAGACGTGGTTATTCCAATTGGGACAAGTTTTGCAACCATGGAAAAGTGCAAGGCCTTTCCTCCTTGTCTTTGTGTTCATCCTGAGCAATTTCCTTCTCATTTCCAGATGGTGCCAATTAAGAGTAAGAACCCCTGCCCTAACGGTTGTTAACAAAACAAGCACAATCTGAGACTTTAATGAGTAAAACTAGAGTCACATAATATGCCCAAGAGAAGCCAAAATGAAAAGAACGATTGCAGTTGGCAAACACTTAGGTGGCTGGGTCTTCAAATTGTAAAATGCTGGGGTTGGAGATTTTATTTTTAATACTGAGGGCTGCCTTCTACTGCCGAGTTCAGTGGGATTATTTTGGGGCTTAAAGATAAGCGCTTGGATAAACCATTCCAATCAGTGACTGAGGCAGGACTTAAACAGTAAAGCTGGGCCATATGTAATTCATATTAGAAGGTATTTTTCTAATATATCATTGAGTTCATTTCATTAATCAGTAGTAAGTAATTAGGATAGCATTCATGCTTTCCAAAAAAATCAGATAGCCCTGCCTAGGAGAGCTCCTCATCAAGACGTAACAAAAACCACTGACTAGAAATGGAAGCTACATGAACTCAGGCTACAAACCAGATCCACATGTTTTATGTCATGAGGAGGCAATTAACTCTCTTCACAGATTGCCTACAGGTGTAATGGATGATCTGTCACTTGAAAAGCTCACCTTGAGGGTGAGCACCTACCCAAGGAGCATTCTCTACTGCACCTGTGTGCAACTCTTCTCAGTTCACAGACTTCTGAAAATATTGCTGTGGATGTTTCAGCCCTTGGGTAGCAAACCTTAAGCTTGCCCTGTTTGTCTTAGTTATCTTTTCCTGGCTCCGCACAAATAAGTCATGAACTCTGGGATTTGTGGACCACAGTCTGAAAAACTGTCATTTTGCTCAACACAAAGTTCTGATGTCGATGGAAGAATTGCTGAAAAAATCTCCCAGTGTTGTGGAAGGGATCCTCTGACCACATGGTCTCTAAGTCCAAAAAGATATGTTGGAAGTGCAACCTAGAGGAGATAAACCAAGCAAATGTTGGATAATATTTTCCTGTTGAGAAAAATACTGTGGTATTTTTATATTTGAAAATGCTTGATTTTTTTTTTGGGGGGGGATGATCATTTTCAAAGCCTGAGCATGCACCAGCTGGTAGGATTCTACACCAAAACCCATACCTTGCCCATCATAGCATAAGCCGGTTAAAAAACAGAGGAAGAAATACAAATATTTCAGGCTATTCTACGCTAATTGACAATATTTGCTTCCTTTCTTCCATGAAACACTAGCATGGAGCAGAGCAGGTTTCACATGTTTACATCACACGAGATGGATGCTCCAGTCTTCCTATGAAACCTTACAGTCAGCTGGCCAAGAGGTGGCACTAAAGAAACACACTGTGCTGTAATAATTCAGAGAGGAGTGGGCTTTTCCCCCCTCATCTTCAGATCCGATCTGCACAAATGTTGTTTCTCTGAGTACATGACAATAAACAAAACCTAGTTCAAGTTTCTCGGCACACTCTGTGCTGTTTGGGCATATGGTGCGTCCTGCTCGGGCTTTATTAAAGAACTGGCGGTTCCACTTGCAAGGGGAGCTGTAACCCTGACGTGCAAACCTCAGAGGTTGCCTCTCCATAACTCAGAAGCTCTCTCTTATCTGTGTTTCTCTTCTACTGCTAATTGAGAAACCTGTGAACATCCAGGTTCAGCCACTCACTTGGGAATGGGATCACCAGACACCTCTGGCCAGTGCAAACAGTCGCAACGATCACTTACAGCATGAGCTGAGAAATTCCCTCGCTATTTTAATTTTGCATCAAAATTCAGATGACCCAAGCAGTTTGTAACTCAGCATGCATTATAACAGCATCTCTCCCAGCTCAGTAGAAGAGATTGATGTGCATGGTAAAGAGTGCAAAGGCTTGGCAGCAGCTACCTCGTCTGCCAGCTTCATGCAGTATGCGGATCATTACAACTTTGGGACCAGGCACATGTTCCAGTATGGGTACAACATCACGTGGGGCAGGGACAGAGAAGCGGGGTTGCCCTCCATGGTACCATGCCCTGTCACAGCAGTGGAAGCAAGAGAGTGGATCAGAAGAGGTAGGAATTAATGAAGAACATGGGAGAGAAGAGCACGTGGAGGTAGACCAAAGGTCCATCTAGCCCAGTGATTTCAGATGGGAGTACGAGGAAAGAGCAGGTTTCATAGGAGAATGTTTTGTGGCACACTATCCCCAAGGCTTCCTGAACCAAGAGATGCAAGCAGATCATCAAGTGTAACAGCCACCAATTTCCAGCTGGAATCTCCTCCTTAAACCTCCTGTTCTACCCACCCTGAAACCACCAAGCTTATAATGTGGCGTGGGAAGCAAAGCAGACATGCTCCCAGCCTGTCCTGCTGAGGATGAGCCTCTGCCATAGCATGAGAAGATCCAGGGTAAAACCTTAAAACTCAAAACTCCCTTTGAGGGACATGTAGCTCCTCAGAAAGTCCTCATTGTCAAGGAGTTTTCTGAGAAATTCATAAAGGTCATGTCAGTTCTGACAATAAGGTGACTCCCTCAAGCTCAGAATCAACTTCTTCTTCCCAAACTCCAAGAAGATAAAAGTGGGTATTTCTCAGCAGCCCATATAGTTTGTGCAGCCTTCCAGGTTCCTCATTGCTGTTGTATTTGCTTTGTCATTTATCACTTCGGTGAGACAAGGAATGTGAGAGAGATTCAGCAGATCACAAAGGAGCAAACAGAAAGGAGGACTCTAGGAAGGTAGATGGGGAACGATCCTTTGGTTTAGGAGGAAACCTTGGTGTTTTGTCCAGGCACAAGGAGTCAGTTTAGAAAGCAGATTAATACCTTACACAGGGATTTCTGAGCCAGCAAGCTGAGCTGTGCTTCGTACTGCAATCAAAAAAATTAGAGGCAACAAAAGGTTACATCATCCAGGTCTTAATCCAGAGATACACGTACTAAAAAATGTGGCACATGGTTAAATGCTTTGCTAGGTCAGAGACCTAATTTGCTCCCTGTCAGTAGGGCTGTTCTCTATCATGGACGTTGTTTGGGCTAATTAGACTCTGCTCCTGGCCACTGCAAGAGCAAAACCCAAGGCATGAATCCTCTGGCACTTCTAAGTGCTGTCAGCGCTTTGCAGATAACAACAAATAAAAATAACAACCTTTGTGTTTGAGGTCTGGGCTCGGGGTGGTGTCAGTGGTGATCAGATGTGGTAGGGAGATTTCCAAGCAGCAGGACAGCCCCAGCCCAGTGTGGGAAATGCCCCAGATACAAATCTGGATGCAGAGTTAATTTTTTGTCCCCTTTTTTTACCTCCCTTCCACCTCCAATTTCTAAGCATTTTTGTAGATCGTAACTCCTTGATTCTTGCACTTTAGCTTCTGATCTGAGGCTCTGCTGGTTGTCACATTATTAATTTGCATGCACAATTAACTTGCCTGCACCTACACAGTGGGTGATGGTCATTAAGGTGCTCTCCTGATCCTGGATTCCCCTATTCATTTTAGCTGGCTTGCAAACTTGCGAGGGATGGACCATCTTGCACAGCACAGTGCCTGATTCCAACTCCCTCATGAGCACGCAGAAGCACCGCTGCAACATAAACAACATTACTAATGCCAGGCTGCTCGCTGCACATGCAAATTTAACACATCATTGGGCATATATTTTGTGCATGAAATTCCACAATTGCTTTCCCAACAACATGCTCCTTCAGCACGGTCACCGCTTTGCTTCCTGAGATCCAGGGTAATTTTTTTGAATCCAGTTGAAACATCTCCTATTCCATCACATAATAAAGAAGCTTAATTTGCTTAAGTTACTACAATCATGTATTCAAGACCGATAACATCTGGTTATTAACAATTAAAGTTTCTTTGCTTGTCTGCCTTCCCTTTAGTCACTGGAAGCTGTTTGCTCAGTGTCTGGCTGGGAAGGGCCCGCCAGACATGGCTGTCAACACTAGATGGCACTTTGCAGCAAGAAAGGTTAAAAGCTTATGCAACTAAATGAAAAAAAAAAAAAACTCATTTTTTTGCCCTCATGAAAACCTCATTTCTTGCCCTCATTCACAGGGCAAGACTTTTTTCTCACCATGCCCTCGCCACCTCCTTGGCCCTAAGTCAGTGTTTAGACCACACTTGATCAGTTCCCAGACAAATTCTTGCCTTCACCAAAGGATAAATCTCTGGTGACGTGATTATTTCATGATGAGCTCCAGCTTACATTAATATCAAACTATTTTGCGTTTTGCCTCAAGTTGGAGCTCATGTAAGGAGCATCTGTATGTGGATAGGTGTTGCCCTTAGCTCATGCCTGGGATTTTTTGGCCCACGAGGAGCTGAGCGATGCTGTGTTACTCACAGCCGTGCCACAACAGAGCAGAGAGAAAATGATCCAGCCCAGCAGAACAGACTCCTCCTCTAAACAGTGACAGGGAGCCAGGCAGGTGCCTCAGACCCTCCTCTGGGTTGGCTGAGGACGAGGATCTGCCCTTTTCCCTGCTGACACTTGGAGCTTGTACAGGGCCAGCATTCATGGGAACGCGGCTCCTTTTATTTATCCCTGAGGCTACACTGGAATAGTAACCCAGAGCCAGCCTCAGCCTGCCTTGCAGAGCAGGTACGTGAACATGGTCTGGAGCATCCTCCTCCTCCTCCTCTCCTGGAAACTGAGGTTTCACCCCACCCTCTCCCAAGTCAGGCCTCCAGGCAGCACCCAGCCCAAGGAGTGGAAAGCAGGCTGAGGCCACGGTAAACAACTCGCTGCTGTCTATTTAGATGCAAGGGTCAACGGCTACCGATGACATGGTAAACATGATGTGTGGGAGGCTTAAGGTTGCCCTCCGGACTCAGGTTACCCATGGGGAGCTGCAAGTGCCCACCCTCCCGGCACGTGGAGCCCTCTGCAGAGAGCTCGGTCCCCACAGCATCCTCCCGGGGACGGCTGCGCAGGCTGCGGTGCCACACCGATGGCAGGGCAGCACTTACGGGGCAGTACAGGCAGAGCTGGTGAGCACTGGCTCTAGATGCAGAAGAGCAGAAAGGATGTGATTCTATGTGTCCTGCTGTGCAGCCATCAGCTTTCCTGAGCCAATGCCCTTCTTCACTTCTTCCTCCAGACACCTCCCAGATAACACCCAGGGTAAATCTCCCACTAGTGCTACTCACCTGTTCTGGAAACCTTTTTAAATCCTTTTATAACCATTATCCCTTCATCCTTTTGATGAGGCGCCCACCTCAGCTGACTGTCAACTGTTGCTACTCCCTTAGAACAGCTCCTGCCCAGCCTGATCTTTCTCAAGGTCTTTCTGAGCTACTTTCAAAACAGACAATGCACTTGCAAACTTTTGTAGCTTTCTCTCTCTCTTTTAAATAAAAGATGTCTACATTTTTTAAGTCATCCCCCAGATTATTTTTTTGTCCTCTCATCCTTTCCTATCTCCTCAACAAGGGCAGTGTTTCACTGCTTGGAAGTACTTCTCCCTTCTTCCATCAGATCACTCTACTAGGTCCTCTTTTTCCCCCAGACACCAGTCAGGAAAGCAACTTGCTTTCCCCCGAAGTCTCAGCTATGCAGTTTCTGAATTAGCCAAGTTGTTAGAAGAGCTGATTGCACAGGTTCCCCTTATTCCAGAAAGAGTTGGATGGTTCTCAAAAACAATTCCAGTTTCTGATCCTACCAGAAATATTGTCTTCCCCTGATTTAGGAGTTTGAGTTCCTATTACTCTCTCTCACTTTGTTCTGTTTTAATATTGTTTCCCATCTCCTCAGACAAATTCCAGGCAAATTCAAGAGGACTTCTGTCTGAGGACTGAATAGACATCTTGAAATTGTTTCCCAGCCATGGCTAAAGCGCACCAGTAACTACCAGCACGCTGCTGCTGGCCTCCACCGTTGACATTGGCTTCATCAGCAATGGCAGAGACAATGAAACAGAGAGATGATAACAGAAAGGCACTGGCCTGGAGCCTGGATGGGGCCACATGTCAGTGGCACCAGTCCAGCGTGGGACCAGCCTGGCTCACTGGCTGAGGAGGACAAGGGAAACCTCCCGCTCTCGGTCCTCCTTGGGAGTGAGACGCAGGGGCTGGAGGTTGGTGGGTCAAGGGTCTCCTTCCTGCTATTGCTGACACCTAACGCTGACCACCTCCCACGCAGCACCCACACAGGGCTTCATCCAACACAGTCTGTGCTTAAAAAACCCTCCAAATCAACCACCCACCCAACAGATCGAGGCATTTTCTCCCTTTCTTGCTCATCACAGACTAGAGCCCTATTAACCTAATAAAGACACTTCGATCTCCTTTCAGTTCAGGAGAATCCTCCTCATTGTTTCCACAGAAATCTCTCTGGATGTGCTGCCAAGAGCATGCGTTTGCTGTCGCCTTCCAAGTTACTCGAAATAACAAAGAATTATCCTTACAATTAAGATCAAGCTGTACAATTTAGATACGTGCCTTAAGAGTTATTATTCTCTGCCAGAGATGCATTGTTCTTCCCTATTTAATTTTATTTACTTTTTTTTAGTGGATGCAACAGTTACGCTGTCATTTATGGGAGAAGAAGGAAGCAGCAGCTGCAGAGCTGTGTGTATAAAATAAACACAATGTGGATGAAGCTATCAGAAGCTCCGATTTCAAGGAGGAGAGGGGGAGGATTGCGTTTAATAAGATCTCATGTCAGTAAAGTCGTGAGATGGAACGGCGAGGTCTTACCCTATTAAAAACAGGAGTGGGAACAAATGCTTTTATTTAATGGAACAGCAGCGTTAGCCGCGTGCGTACAGCCAGCGAGGGCTTAATTTAAAAAGTAAAAAGCAATTTGGTCATTCATGTTCAGACTTCAGGCACTCTGCAGAGCACGCTGAACACATTAATTTTTAACCCTTTGAGCTGCAAGACCTGTAGAGCAGGGAAGAGGCAAAGCCAGGGTGTATTTATCCTGTTGAACAGGACTTTTTCTCCCTCGCGGTGCTGTACAGGCTGCTCCCGGGAAGGGCAGGTGGGAGGCAGGCGTCCCGCTCCCAGCTCTGCTGCCGCTTTGTTGTGTTAGGTTGGGTGAATCCTTTCACTCGCCAGCAGTACAAACACAGATGCTGATGCTATCAATGGCTGCTGCTTGTTTGTTTATTCATCTGTATTAAGCCGGTGACTAGGAACCCCCCCAAGCATGAGAGCTCCCAGACCAGAGGGCTGTACGGGAGCCAGCTGCGCTTCTATCCTCCAATACGGCACCGCATGCCGTGACACGAACCCGCCCCAGCCCTCCTCGCTTGCTCGCGCGGTGGCGGGTAGTGTGAGCCTGGCAGGATGCCTGAGTGCTCTGAGGACGCAGTGAAACGTCTGTCCTAAAACCAGCAGAAGCAAGTGCAGACTGGGGCTTGGTGGCCTGACCCCCTTAGCCCAGCATAAGGGGGATGGTGGCTCTGGGGTGTCTCTTTGGGAAGCTGCATCTCCAGCCTGAGGACACCTCACACCGTGCATCAGAACCAAGGGGCATACAGAGCCAGGCCAGCCCAGCACGAAATCAGGTTAGATGAACATTCTTATCGCAGGTGTTTTATAATAAAGCCAAAACCACTTTGTAATAGAGCTAGATTCACCCACAGGTGATAATAGTAATATACACGCTCCTCCAGTGCTCCACCATCTCCTCAAGCAGCACACCTCACTGAGATAACAGAATCATAGAACGTATTGGGGTGGAAGGGACCTTCAAAGGTCATCTAGTCCAACCCCTCTGCAGTGAGCAGGGACATCTTCACTACAGCAGGTTGCTCAGAGCCCCATCAAGCCTGACCTTGAACATCTCCAGGGACGGGGCCTCCACTACCTCTCTGGCAGACCTGTTCCAATGTTCCACCACCCCTGTATTGAAGAACTTTTTCCTACTATCCAACCTAAATCTCCCCTTTTCTAGTTTAAAACCATCACCCCTCGTCCCATTGCTACCTGCCCTTGTGAACAGTTCTTCCCCAGTTTCTTACAGGCATGTTCAGGCCCTGGAGCTGCACAAGCTCTGGACGACTCTGAAACAACCAACCATGGCTGTATTTTCCCAAATGTGCACACACACACACACACACACAGACAGACAGACAGACACACACACACACACACACAGACACACACACAGAGTTCTATTGCGAGCATTATTTCAGTAACAGCATAATTGTGCAAAATATGTAAGTATTTTCTATAATTGTATAATCAGCATATAATTATATAGAGTAGAAAATATAAACATATATTAAACAGGTGAATGCATTTCTTATTCAAATATAAATTTCAGTGGTAACTGAAATCGTGCCAGTCTGTACGTGTGTGCTTATAATTAATAGAGGATTGGAATGAAATATGTTGCATTTGTATAAGTACATGATACAGCTAAGGCCACCTTTGGACTGAGAGATCACAAGAGCTCACCGTGACAACACATATAAAGGCATCAGAAGATGGCAGAAGTGCATCTGGCATTAAAGGCCTGATGCCAGTTTGAGGGATCTCTCTCTCTCTCTCTCACTCTGCTGAAAAATTAATAGCAATCACAAAAGGAGAAAGTTAGAGCTTCTGTTGTGCAGCTGCAGCTGCATGGTGAGCCCTCCTCGTGCAAGGAGCGCAGTGACCACAATGCCTGACACTAGAGATTATGAAATCGCCATCTAGACCTCTCAGACCCAACAACCTGACCTGATAAAAAGTAGCACAGAAATTCTGACGGAAAAGGTGGTTAGATCTTTGATCTTCTTTCACTCCTGCTTCTTCTGACATCAGCTGTCGTAAGCCACTGGAGGCAAAAATGAGGCCTCTAAGGTTTTATGTCTCATCTAGAAGAGCCAGATTCCAGAAAAACAAACCCATTAGCCCAAGTGTCTTCCAAGAGAAATATTTTATCATATGGAACGGCTCAGGGATTCAGCCTTCAACAAGGACTGTGCTTCGATCACAGATGGGATCTTGGGAACTGCACTAGATCACAGATGGTATATTTTTTCCTATAATTCACAAAATGGGCTATTTCCACTGCTTGCTGGGGTTTTTTTCCCTTCTCTGATTTTTATATTTTGCACATGGCAATTGCAAACATGGATACAATTTTTTAAAAGGGCCCTTGAAAACATTTTCTTTTAATGATGCATGTAATCTTTTCCTGTTCAGTAAATCTAACACCAAGATGTGATTCTTTTCAGAAATTAAAACACACTTAATTTTAATAGGATTGCATTTATGTTTTATATGCTTTCCTTATTTATCTTCTGTGTCATTTCTGTTTTCTTGGATAAGCTCAACGTTGCCTTGTTATCTCTTGACATATTGCATCAGTCACAAGCTACCGCCCAGACTGAGACATGGCAGCTTCTGCTGCTGCCCACTCATGGGCCACGGGCAGCCGGTGGATCACGCATTCCTATTCCTTATAGTCTGTATTAATTCTGAACCACCACCAGCTGAAGACAGCAGCAGAGCCCAATTTCAACCCAT
>NW_010304746.1:0-7500 GCF_000700745.2 Antrostomus carolinensis | reverse complement strand
TGAGCTCTTAGTAAAATAAATGAAGTGCTCTGTGATTGCTTCCTTTGAACATGGAAAAACACAGTTAGTGCATACTAATGTTTTTCAACAATAGTGTCTATCAGGGAAAAGCCGTGATCTGGACAGATATTTAAGCAGAACAAAATGCAGGCTCTGCCTCTGCCATTTTTATAATCACGGATGCACAGGAGAAATTAATGCCTGGATAACTTAGAGCATTGGTGGCAGCAGAAGTGAGGTGTTTTCTTTTTCTCTTTAAAATTCTGAACATTTTCCTACCAACTTCTGAGTGGTAAATCAAGAAGAAAAAAAGGGGGAAAATTGCCACGTGAAAGGTGTAATAAGAAGCAAATTCCCACTACAAAAGTCCTATGATTGACATGGTCTTGTCCATTATCATTGAAAATGATCTTCTGGTGTGTTATAATGACAAGAGGATGTGTAATGTTATTCTGATACAAGAAAAGACTGTGTACATTCATTGATCCAAAGAATTCTAATTCACCCCATAGAGCAAGATAAGAATCACAACAGCAGGCAGTTAAAAGTCCATCTAGCCCTGTATCCTGGCTCTGACAATGCCTAATACTTCATATTTCAGAAGAAAATGTCAAAATAGGAGCCTCATTGTGAGCACTTCTAAAAATGAACAGTATTAATAGTGTGTTCTTATCTACCAAAGCTTTTCACGGCTAGCTGACCATTACTGGCTTCCACAACAACAGTTACCATAGCAAGTCAGGTTTATCTCTGCTCTCTTTTTCTTTTCTATGTATATATTTACACATATAGGTATACATGTACATATGTGCATGTCTGTAACACACAGATACCACAGACACAGGCAGTAAGTGAAATGATAGAAACTCCCAACCTCCTCTAACATTGAATAACTGGAAAAAGTTTATTTTTAAAGGAAATACAGGTGTAATCAGCTATTGTCAGCTCAGCTTTTTCATTTCTGTTTTAATTACAGCTTGAAGTGGTTACTGAGAAATTTCTCAAGAAATATTTAAATATTTTTAAATGTGATTAACCCACTAATCCTTTTTTTTTAAAAAAAAAAAAAAAAAAACACCTGGGAAAGTTTAAACACAGACTCCCAGGTCTGGGAAAACGGGTGTCATGATACAAGGCTTCAAGCTTGGGCAAAGTACACAAGGCAAACTTAGTAGCTTGTGATACTGGGTTAGCTCGACTAGATGGACTTAACTGGGCAGTTACTGTGAAACTCTAAATCATGACTGTGATAGTTTCACTTGGCTAGCCCTTGGCTAGCAGCCAACACAGCCACTCACCCACTTCCCCCCCACCCCCAGGGGATAGGGGAGAGGATTAGGGGAGCAAGGATAAGGAGGCTTGTAGGGTGAGATAAGAACCGGTTTAATAATAGAGAGAAAACTTAAAATAATACTATTAATAATATTAACCAGGACACTCCCTCAGTGTTACAAGGAAAGAGGTTCCACGTCATGGAGCAACTTCCACTACTCCAGGCATAGGAGGTCAAGTATCTGAATCCATTTGTACAACTTCCCTAACATCCTCCTTTCTCTAACCACACCCAACAATCCGACATCAAGCATAAGCACCTCACAACACACACATCTTTTTAAGGACAGGACCATACTGTGTGGACACTGTAAATCGTGCTGAAATAGCAGTAAAAGCCAAATAAGACTGTTCTTCCATTCAGGCACAAGTCAGAGCTCGACTGCAACCCCAGGCTGCTTCCTGTCCGGCCATCACTCACGTTATCTCTGCCTGCTGACTCCACTTCCCGTCCATGGTAGCTCTTACTCTACATTCCCTTTCGGCATGAAGCATTCCATCATCTCCATTTACTGCTGAAGTAACATCTTTCCTAAGCCTGAGCAACGACAGCAGCCATCAGAAATGGTGCTGTGAAAAAACACTTCACGTGGAGCACTTCTACCTCTGTTCATTGCTGTGATGCTGGACCATGCACAGCGTGAGGGTGACTTCTTCTGCCAGATGCTGTCCAGCAAACAGCACACCTGGAACTCTCCCTACAATGATGTTGGATATGCCATCTGTGTTTTCTCAGCGATGTGATCCCACGTCATTGCTTGGTATGAAGAGCTAAGGCTGAAGAGTCACCACAAGGCACACATTCCTGTTTACGGGAATGCTCAGACAAAAGATGAGTTCAGATCCAGGCAGGCACTTCCCTGCACTGTGAGGTTTTCTGGTATGAGATTCAGGTTCACCCCAAGTTCAAACTTTTCCAGTTTAAATTAAAAAAGGCACTTCACAAAGCCCTCAAAACCCTCAAATTACAGCCCACAGGAGAAACCAGCTAAAGCAGCACACAACTAAGAACCCAAATGAGTTTGTTAATTCCCTTTTCCCTTTCTGGCTATTCATTCCCTTGAGCTGGAACACCAAACCACGATCCACACATGAATAATGCAGCTGCTGTTTCAGAGTTGATTCAACAACAGAAATCTCTATCCTCCCTCTGTGTCAGATATTTATAGGAATATTTCTGACCACCTTGCTTTGAAGTCAGAGTCGCTGAAATGCAGAGGGGTACACGTTACAATTGTAGGAAGCATTTCCTCCAGAGCAGCACTTCCAGAAGGCCACTCTTAATTGTGCAGGCGCCACTAACCCCGATAAATCTTTCTGTCCTCAGGGGACACCAGGATGAAGGGATGTTCTAACCACATCCATTTTCCTCTACTCATGCTCCTTGCAAAGCCTGTAGGAGCTGTAAACAGAAAAAGCCACCCTCAAGCAGTCCTCTGCTGCCCAACTGAGTGCTGGATTTAGATCACTTCTGTCTAAGGGAACCAGCCGTCACAGATCATAGAATCACAGAATGGTTTGGGTTGGAAGGGACCTTAAAGCTCATCCAGTTCCAACCCCCCTGCCATCAGCAGGGACACCTTCCACTAGATCAGGTTGCTCAAAGCTTCATCCAGCCTGGCCTTAAACACTTCCAGGGAGGAGCAGCCACAGCTTCCTTGGGCAACCTGTTCCAGTGTCTGACCACCCTCACAGTGAAGAATTTCTTCCTCATATCTAATCTAAACCTACCCTCTTTCAGCTTAAACCCATTTCCCCTTGTTTTATCATTAACTGCCCTTATGAAAAGTCCCTCCCCAGCTTTCTTGTAGGCCCCCTTCAGGTATTGGAAGGCCGCTATAAGATCTCCCCTAAGCCTTCTCTTCTCCAGGCTGAACAGCCCCAACTCTCTCAGCCTGTCTTCATAGGAGAGGTGCTCCAGCCCTCGCATCATCCTCGTGGCCCTCCTCTGGACTTGTTCTAGCTGCTCCGGGTCTCTCTTGTGTTGGGGGCTCCAGAACTGGACACAGCACTCCAGGTGGAGCCTTACAAGAGCGGAGTAGAGGGGCAGAATCACCTCCCTCGACCTGCTGGCCACGCTTCTCTTGATGCAGCCCAGGATACGGTTGGCCATACATGGTTTGCAGATTCTGCAAACTGCTTCACTAGATAAATATTTAAGCAAACAAAAGGCCACTCAAGTGTTTCCTTTACCAGTGCATGAAACAACACAATGGTCCATCACGTGCTGGGATGGAATCCCAGTGCATTGGGCTAGGAACTGGTATGGGGACCCTTGTCTTGTGGGCAGGCTTGCTGCTGCCACCTCACAAGACTGCTCATCTGGAGGTGAGGGGGAAGGTCCTGGCACTGCGCTGCCACTGAAAGTGGAAAGGATCCCTTGGCAGTCTGCACCACAACCCTTCCCTCTATCCCAGCCTCTCCACCCAGGGATGGGACACACCTCTCCCACCCCTCAGAAGGTGAGGATAAGGTAGGAGGCAGCTGAATGACCTCAGTGCATGAGCCTTGACAGTTTGGGCCTCGGTCACCAACCTAACACAACCTACTCTGCCCCTGTTCTGCCCCAGATCTCCCACACCGGCAGTCCTCCTGCCATCTCTGATGTTCCATTTCCAGATGTAACCTTGTGTTAAGATTGGTCCTTTGGCCTTCCAGATAATTGCACTTTGTCTGAGGGGCTGTGTGAACCAACACCTGTGCAGATAAAACATCCACCTTGAGATTCCTGGGCCAGTATCTCAGTATTTGTTGTTTCTCAACGTATCACGTACAGCATCGTTCTTAAAAACAGGCTCACTGGTGGTTTACACCTTGATGGTGGTGACATATCAGACTAGCTGGGAGCTGCATTTGCAACAGCAGTTGGAAAAGCATCTCTGGCTCCTTGCAATCTCCCATCTGTAAATGTCACTTAATTGTCCAAGAAAAATTTGGCTGACCTTTCAATTAGCGGTAATAGAATGAAAGCAGCAAAAGCCTGTACGTGACAGAAAGTGTCACCAACGCCCATTCGTCACCTTCTTGTGCTGATTGGGAACACCAGGGAGAATTCACACTCTGCGCCAGGGCTACATTTTTGGCACAGTGGTGATAAAGGAACTTGCTGGTAAAAGGTCAGAAACTAGGGAAAGAAAGGAATTGTCTCCTCTCTCTCCCTGTCCTGACTCCATAAACAAACCCAGAATGAGGATTTCTAAATATCTGGCAAAAAAAGGTCTTTATATTCTGAGGACTTTTGTGGAACTTCAGAGTCTAGAATACCTGCTTTCAGGGGTAAACATCGCTCTCACCCGACTGCTTTCTAACATCTGTCAGACCTGCTGAGATAGCTGAAACTAATTGCAGGTACAGGATGAGGTATATGGGCAAATCCCTATCAGGATGGGGTCAGCATGGAGTTTACACACCGTTCACTGCCTTGGTGACACCTCCAGTCAAGCAGAGCCCATCTCACATCTGTTCCACTGAACTCCACTGCAGCTCAGTCACTGTTTTTTTGACCACTGTGTTTGGCACTGGGTAAGAAAAGACACTTATTATAGTACAGCAATCTCAAATAATATTATCAAGCAGCTCTTGATAATAATTCATCAAAGTTCTCCTTCAGTAGCAGAAACAGCCGTTCACTCTCTCAACTGCCAGACTATTGATAAAGATCAGGAAGGCTCAGCTGACAAACTCCTAGTGCTGGTGCCTGACTCATGATTCAGAGCTCTGTCTCAATCCCCTTTGAGCAGGAAGAGGACAGGAAGTAGTGATCAAGATTTTAACTTCCTTCCCAGTCACAGCTTGGATCCCTGAAAAACAGAGATCATCTTGGCAGAGGTCACTGCTGCTAAGACCACTTCTTATATTGTATCTTCCATAAAAAAGGTTACTTATATAACAGGTGTCTTTCCTGTTGTGGAAACTTGGAATCCAGACAATACTTTCAGAAACTCTTCTGGCAGGTTCAAGCCCTGATAGCCTATTTTCAACATGTGCACTGAGATTAGTTAAAAATAAATATTACACGTAGAAACTTACACTGTCAGATCCATCCAAATTCAGTGCTCTGATCACTGCAGTCATTTACAAATTAACCAGCAGAGCCAAGATATTACCAGCTGCTGCAGGAAGATGTTCTCCTAGTTCCTTCACCGTCAAGATAAGTCTGTGATTATTGCTAGAGCTGTTCACAGCTTTGTGGATGCTCTCAAATGAGACCTTTCTTTGTGTATTCTTTACTCTGACAGGGTAACTTGTGCATTAATTAGCTTGTTCAGGCAGCTCTTTCTTACACAGCCTTGAATAAAGTGGCAAAATAAGTGAAATGAAAATATAATCAAGGCTGTTAATATATCTCTTGCTCTTTCACACATACGCCCACACACAAATATCTGGTCACACACATACACCCACACTGTCTGAGTGTTCACCTTCTGCTCCTTCCTGCTGGCTTATCAGAGACTAAAACAGCGATGGGGTGGTTGCCACCATTCGTGCTACAACTCCACTGCGTTAGGCAGTTAAAATGCCTCCTGCACAAGGAAGTATTCTCAAGATGAGTGGATGAGAAAACCAGTCACTCCATTATAATTCCAACAAGTTCTGGTCTTTGAATCCTGATGAAAAAAAAAAGTGTATTAAAGGGCAAACATCTGGAACAAGTATGATCTGACTGTGACAGACCATTCCTATTAATTGTGTCCTCTGTGGGCTAATTGTTCAACTTATTCAAGCCTCTTAACTCTCCCTAATTCTGTATAATGTTTTGTTTCATATGTAATTGTCCATGTTTATTCATTTCCCTATCTAGCTCATTTGCACTTGCAAAGAATAAATGGGAGGCAACATCTGAATGGTCCCACAATACCCATAAGATAATTAATTACTTTTATACAAGATCTAATTCATACAGGGGGAAAAAAAGGGAGGTGTGGGATTTTGGTTTGTTTGGGTTTGGGTTTTTTTTCTCCTCTGTATCATAGTTTCAAAATCAGTTGCAAGTAGTTGCACACACAGACTGTACCTAAGCAAATTTAACAAATATTCAGTGCACACATCCAAGCGTGTTCTGTTGGCTGGTACAAAACTCACCTGATACTTGCTAATGTCAAAAACTGGATATAAGGAAAAGATTTATGCAAAACTAGACATTCAAGCTGTATTAGTTTAACTGAACTAAAAAAATAACAAAGCCAGCGTGATTTTATACACCACAATTCCCAACTATAATGCAACATTTGCAGTTTCTATAAAAAAACTATTTTAAAAAGCACAAAGGGATATTAATATCCAAAAATTCTTTAAATCCTCAAACAACTATCAGCGCATTATTTTCCTTAGTTATATAATTCCTCATCATGAGCTGGGTAACCTGTGGCCAAGGATCCAAATACAGCCCATAAATTCACCCCATCTGTAACCACATCACTTCTTCCCACGTTGCTATTGATTAACACAGAGGTGTGCATTAACTTCTAGCCAACAAAAGGTGTTCAAAAGACTTACCTTGCTCTTGGCAAGTTCTTCATCACAGAAGTAACTCTAAATACGAGCCTACGTTTCACAGGTCAGTGTATCTAACACAAAGGTATGCCAGGGATTCTGAGGAAGCCTGACCTTATCTTGTCAGCTATTTAAAAGCCAAGGCTCTGAGTCTGGAAGATATTTTTTGCTAATTTCAGTCATTAACTGAGTCAGCTGGGAAACACAGGCTGGTGTTTTCCAGCACTCTGGAGGGATGGAGGAATGCAGGAAGATACAACTGTCAGAAGCTTCAAGCAGGCAGGTGACTCGGGACCGGGAAATGACTCCTTCGTTCCCAATGGAAGTGCTGGCGGATCATTCACCGTACACACCTTCAGGAAGATTGAGCTGCTGTCAACTCAGGCAATCGTAAAATACACCACTTCCTAGAACAAAACTAACCTTAGTATCTGTCCAGCACCTGCAAAGGGTTTGGCTTTGTAACACGTATCGAGTTGGCTATTGCTGGAGCTGTGGCGCAGTTGTAGCAGCTTCACTTCTGTCAGGGTGCTGGATCTGGCCAGACTCCCCGACCGACACAGACATCTCTTCCTATAGATGCCAACATCTTTCCTAAGCTTGTACTTCTAAAAATTGGAAATAACAGCAAACTTTGCAATTATTATTTGGTAGGACAAGGGGCAATGGGTGTGA
>NW_010304745.1:17165-56668 GCF_000700745.2 Antrostomus carolinensis | reverse complement strand
AACAGATCATTTCCCAACCTCTACTGGAACCAGGAAGAGTTTTAGATAAGGATCAAATTCATCTATATTTCTTTTCTTAACAAGTCAAGGACATTATTTGTGCTTTTCTATGCACTCAGGACAAAATGTCACCTTGCAACCAGAGACCAGCAACAGCAAGACCAGTGTTCCCATCCAGCGAGTCCACGAGCCATGAAGGAGCAGTGTAGAGGCCTTACCTGTTGCAAAGTAACAATAAGGAGGCAGGAGGGTTTCACCTTGCTCCATAGGTTTGGGAATATGCTCAGCCAGCACTCTGCTAATGAGTAGGTGATACAGCAGCTGTGCTTGCCAGCGCTCCCAGATTGCTGCTGGGATCTCTGGCTGAGGCTTTGCAGTTTAACTGGACTGCAAATTCACCAACTCCTTGTATTTGTGCAGATAACTCTCCTTCAGGTTGTAGAAAACATATTTGGCTGTTACCTCAACGCAGGGGCTTTGAGCAGTGCTTCCCAACATGGCAGTGGATACCAGTGTTCAGAATAAAAACACAACAGAGATCAAGACATTATTTTACTAGGAATAGAGATTCACAAATTTCACAACTATCTCAAGTAATAACAAGTCAGGGGGTTTATGAGAGGATGGGGGGACACATTTGTCACCCCAACTGTATCTGAACACCAGCACTGCCAGTCCTAACGAGATACCTGCTTTGCACTCTACAAGTGTATAACTTGTTGGGGTTACTCATGGTAACTGATTACATGAAGGTGAGCCCCAAATTGGGGGTGTTGTGTTCCTGTATATCCCAACAAGGCCTCCCACGGGCAAATCAGCAGCCTGTTAACTCTCTGTGGAGCCTGTGTTCCTGTACAGGCACCTGAATTGGACACCTAGAGCCAGTCAGCATGAGTACCTCCATCTTCCCTGGCAGCACTCACAGGTACTCTGCAAAAATGTGCTCAAGTAGGTCAGGCATCAGCAGCATCCTTTTGTGGTAAAGGCTCCAGCCTGGCATTCTGAGTTAGACACAGATGCTCATCCCCTGCCCAGCCTGCCAGAGCTGACAGCTACTCCTGGAGCTCGAAAGGCACACAAGGAACCATTTTCTGCACAAAGCACAACCAGAAATCCTCAGAGCAGGGAGAGCTCTCTTGCAAGCTTCAAAGAAGAGCTGCAGTCCTGGCTTATGCACAGTAAGAGTCTAGAGCTCTTCAGTTAAACTTCAGGGGTGGTTTTTTTGTTGGTTTGGGGTTTTTTTTTTACCTCCCCTAGTGAACCAGGTCTATTTGACACCATATTTATTTTGAATAAACAGCTGTTAATTCCTCCATGCAGCACAATCCCTGCCTCACTCAAGCACTTTTTTTATTGCAGGACACTCTTTATCACATTCCTACCTAGTAGTTGTTCAGAATAATTTTACTTTTAATATGGCCATGGATAAGATTCCTTTTTTCAAGGCCTTCAGAATCAAATCTAAAACAACTTCTGACCAGAATAGTGTAACCAGTTTCTTGTATTTTAAGTTTTAGTCTGTTTTCATTTCAGTAGCAGAATTGTTTGGGGGAAGGGGGAAATAAAATGTTTGAGTTTAGTCTTTCTACATTGGGAACTTTTTTCAATTCTTCTGTAAAAATAACTCAGTAACTATCACAATTTGCACAGAAGCTCAGATTTATTAGTGCATAAGTCTTGAAAACATCACTGAAGTAAGGGACAGTGATTAAGAAAGGTTTCTATCAGATGCCAACAATGGAATCAAAGACCCATATGAGTGTGTCTGAAGTTTACCTAAGTGATAGCTGACCAAACATTTTTGTTTTGTCACACACAGATCTCCAACACTTAAAATTAGGAAAGTCTTCTCATTCCCCGAAACCATTTGCTTTGTTCGTAGGTTATTTATAAGATTTAAAAAGGTGTGGATCAGTTTTCAGAGATCTAAGGATTTCAGTAAGATTTTTCCACCCCAATTTCAACCCCACTTCTATCAAGCTCAAACTACCACCTAAACTTCATGATGTTCATGAAGACTTTTTTTCTTCCTAAAACTGTATTTGGCAGTTTTGATAGTTGCCAAACTACACTTGCCAAACTATTTAAAACCCTTATTTTCAATACTGTTATTGGAAACAGCCAGTTTCTGTGTAACATCTACTTTTACACTAAAATAGCAAGAGCTGTATGAGCAAATGTAAGCAGTCTGAATCATCACCTCCATCTTCCTGGGTTTTATTTTTGCAGTACCCTGTGCTGTGAAACAGCAATATACTATTTCCCCCAATTATACAGAGGGTCAGATGATATTTAACTTGCTCTGTGTTGCAGGTGATATTTGAGTTCAACCCAAATACCCCATGGCCCAAACTTTAAGGTGTGTATTTTTAACTAGGCATCAAAAGATTCAAACCTTTTTGGCAGGAGGTTGAAAATACTCATTTTAAGAAAAGCTTCATGATGAATGTATTTCTATTATTAGTCACAAGCTGTTCTCTGAAATTCAGAGATATTGGAATTACTTGCTAGTCTGCAGAGTGAAAACTGACACTGCTGTGATGGTGATGTTAGCAGTCACGTTAGCAGGCTGGGCTGTCTTTTGAGTCCTGAGCTAGAGAGGTATGCATATAAAAGAATCCAAAGATAAGCATGCACTATTTTAGAAGAGGTGATATATATTGCACTGCATACACACACATAAAAATAGCTCCCATAGCTGGATGACCCTGTCTGTAATGAAATACCAGGCTCTTTTGAGCAGCTAGTGAAAACATAACTTCCTTAGCCTCCTGACCTTCCTTTAAAAATAACTTTGAAACATTTTGTTGATCTATAAAAGAACAACATAGCATCTCACACCTATGAGTTATTGATCTCTTTTTCTAAAATTAGGGACCTCTAACCTAGTGGCTAATATAGCACTTGGAAAACTTGTTGCCAGGTAATTTCAAAGGCAGCTGCCTAAGCTGTGGGGACTTGTCACTGGTTTGCCTGCAGTGGATATTAACCACTAATCAATGTATAAAATGACAATAAACAATTACAGAAAAAAACAGAATAAAAACCTATGGGTCCCTCCATGAAAAATAAATATCAAAAACCTAGTAATCCTGTCAAAACATAACACTTGCAACCTGTTGACCCACTCAGGAAAGTGTTTAAAAATTTCACATAAATTCCCATGTAATATTCCTCTTTTCCCCAAGGCTGAAATTCCAGCCTGGTAACCTTGGAGGAGGTACCTTTTAATTAGAGCAAATCAGCTTTCCCTCTTGAAATATTACCTGACATCAGTCATGCCATCTGATAATCTGCAAGTAATTTAAATAAATCAGTGTCTGTGTCTGAGTTTTTCCTCTGCACCAAAAAAATCTCCACTGTCCTCCTCCATCTTCTACTATGTTCAGTTATGAAATTAAGACTACTCACCTGCAAAAACTGTGCCCTGCATGTAAAGTCACAAATACTCTACATGTAACTGGACTCTGAGAATTCATAGGGGATGGAAACTGGACTAAAATGTGAATAATCTCCTACAGGTACTGTAAAAACCTTCCTAAGTTTATAGTGCCTTAGTGGCAGTAGGTACAGGAAAGAGTACCCTGTACAAAACAGATTCATAAAGGAGCCTATGTCTTAAAAGTGGAAAGCTGTCATTTTAAATCATCTGGAAATTGAATTAGCACATACTGCTGGAGATTAGCTGTCATTTATAAAGATACTATCTGGGCTGAAAATGCAAGGAAATTAAAGATATTAATTGTCTTCCTTTAAATTAGCTCAAAAAATTGTCAAAAGAAAGGCATTTCCATTAAAAATAAGGTACTTTTTACTAATAGTGGAGAATTCAGATAGGCACAAGCTTGCCAGACTCTTCTAAAGAGCAAATTGCAGTTTGTCTCAACAAAAATAAAGAACTGCACCTGAGGATCATTAGCTACTTGATCATAAACAAGGGGTTTTTTGATCATCAGTTTGCAGCAGCTTGCTTTTTTCCTGGAGTTTGATCTCCTTATTACTTATGCTTTGCACAATATTAGGAAATAAAGGTGCTTGTCTCTTTTTGGAAAAAGACTTTGACTCTCAGTTTCTGCATCAAGCTTAAAACTCCACAGATAGAGTTAAAACTTGGAGGCAGGTTGTTGCTGGCAGACTGGCTGTCCTCTCGCTCCCATTTCCATGAGCTCAGTACAGGCTTTTATACCTATTCCAGTGCTCCTGGCCCATATTTCAGCCTCATGTGAATTAATACAAAGGCTAACTCGCAAATTTGCAGCAGCTTTAACTTGGTATTAGATAACTGAGGAGGAGAGAACAAGGAAGACTTCCTAGTTTAAATTAAACACCTTCCTTTGGTCCCCAAGCCTGTGTTATGCCAGCCAAGAAACACACACAGAAAGCACACTCCTCAGGACAGGAGGCAACTTCTTCATGGTAAAGATTTAAGTACAATGCTATTAAACAGAGAAAAAGAATGCAAACATCAGGCACAATATGGTTCAGCCAAACTGCTCTTGAAGGGGAACACCACTCCAGGCATTCAGTCAAATGACAACCTCCATATCCCATTATCCTCCTGAAATCTAATACCAATTTACAGCCCAAGGCCAAAAAAAAAAGTTAACCTCAAGATTTTACAGATCCTAGCACAACAGGGCTCTGAACTTGGTAAAGGTCCCTAGTGCCTGCTACTTTCATACAGCTAATAATTTAATAAAAGCTGCCTACAACTACCTATTTTTTGCCTCCAGAAGCAGTTGGAGAAACCAATGGATTCTGTAACTTTCCCCCCCCCTCCCCTTTTCTTCTTTCTTTTGGAAAACAGCCGTTTGGCAGAACAGAGACAGTGAATGGGATTTTCTCCAGGATCATGACCCGGAGCTGATCAAAGAAGAGAAACGAGAAGAAGTGGAGGAAGAGATCAGAGTGCAGGTGTGCTTACAATAGTAAGAGGACACTAATAATGTGCATTGCCTGTGTATAGTTCTCTACAGCTATAAGAACTGGCCTTGGCATAGACCTCACCTCCTTCCAGAGTCCCTACTGTGCTTTTTTGCTTTAACTCTTGCTTAGCTGAACATTTATCCGAGATGCAGTGGCAGAAGACTTGAATTCAACTGTGTTTGTCTGGATAGGTTGATGCGTTGATGCAACAGAAACTGGAGAATCTCAAACTGGCTGTGGATGGAGAGAAGAGTAGCCCACAGAAAAAAGGAAGAAAGAGTGACAAGGTGAGAGCAGCAAGTTGGGAGAATTCAGAGTAAATATCAGTTCTCTGCCCAGATACAGCAGTTTAAGCTTCACAGATACCAATATCAAAATACCCACCCTAAACATTTACTGAATCTTAAGTCAGAAGCACTGAATCTATTCACTCATGGCTTTTTTTCAGGGCTTTTTCTTTAGCCATTATTATTCCTTACCCTTTATATATATTGCTTAGGACAAGTTGAACTATTCCAGAGAAAAATTATTACAAGATAGATCAGACTTTTAGGAGGGATACACACCCTGCTGAAATCCTCTGATCCAGTCAAACAGGAACATCCAAGCAGTGCCTCTCTTTAAGGTGACAGGTTCAGACTAATACAGTCTTCCAAAGAAAGCATGGATCTGGGTGTGCCAGTAAGCTTTCCAGTTCCTGGCTCTTTTCCTTCTGTAATGAGGACTGGTAAATGTGTTTCAAAACTGTACATCAAAAAAAAATTACTTAATGTCTTGGTGTAACCTTTCATTTATCTGTAACACCACAGATCACAGACAGCCAGGTACACATTGTTTACCTATGTTACTACTTACCACTGAAAGGTTTGGGAACTCACAATGAAGCCAGGATTACTTAATCATATAAAATAGATTAAAGACATATGTTATTTTAATGTGTGTTACCCACTGAAACACAGCGCACATCGTGTTCACATCTAGTTTTACAGCATTACCACATGCAGAATTCCACAGCTTGTGGTTCTCTGAATTCCTTACCCAGACATTTAAACTATAGATCATGTCAGTGCAAAATAACTCAAAGCTTACAGACCCTACCATTCAATCAGCAGATCCACTTTAAATCCTCAGGGCAAATAGCCAACCCTAATCTCATGTTGTATTTCATTTCTATAATCCTTTAAGCATGCAAATACTTGCTGTTGCAGTACTTCTACTCAAATTAGCTTTAAAAAATGCTCTTTCACCTGACAAAGGTGCAGGGGCAATTTAATAATGCAAGACTGGAGCGACTCTGAAAACTGATACCAATTGGATCACTAAATCTATTTCAAAAATAGCGAGGCTTGAGATACACAGACAAAAATATTACAACAGCCTTCCCAAAGTTGCCATGAGCAGATACATTCTGATCAGCTGGTCAAAACTCTGCTTCAAAATGTCACATTGGAATTAAAAAGCTTTATGTTAGGGGTTTGTTTTTTGTTTGTTTGTTTTTTGCTTTTTAATAAAGCATTAGAATAGGTTTGGGTGGAGGGAAGGTTTTTTAACTTCTCTTTTCCCAAGTTGTGCCAGTAGCCTGAGAGAATGAGGGAGGGGAGAAGAGGGGAAAGAAGTACTAATTAAATAATACAAGTTCCCTAAAGATTTTTCTCTGGGAAAAAAAATAAAATCAGTGCTATTTTAGGGGTGGGGAATAGAAGGATGTACCCAGTTTTAGTCAAAACACATTTTCCCTATACAAAACTATTTGAAATGTCCAATTGGCACTAGCAAAAGCTTTTTCTAATTAGTATTTGCATAAATGTCAGTCCATAAACCAGATATGTGAGCATATCTGTGCACACAGACTTCAGATCTGCTTTATGAAAATCTGGGCTAGATAACAAGAATAGTAAGGGCTGGAAAGTTTTGGAAGCAGCTTATTAATTGGTTATTCAACAAAAATCCTTTAGTTTTTCAAGGCATGTGTTACATCCTAGGTCACATACATCTCCCCAGCTATGCAATATGAAATAACAGTGGGTTTGGATTCTCACTGTAGCCATAAACACGTCTGGAACATGATGTAAAACATTTCCCTCCCTGCCCCAAAAGGGATGTTCTGCAAAGAAAAGCATTCTCAGGGGGATTCAACATTCTTCAGAGAATACAAACCTTTTTCTGTACTCTGTCAGTGGGGAATGGGCAGCGAGGGTAATTTCTTTAATTGAACTCTTACAAGTGGAATTTGCTGTGGAGGGGGAGTTACCCCAAATTCACAATGCCACATTTGGCCTCTCTTCTGTTATAAGGAAGGATTTCCTCTATTATTTTTTTTTACAGGAAGACACTACAGTAGAACTTGGGCTTTTTTTTGTTGTTGGGAAAAATCACTACACCCAGGCATGTCCAGAATAGATGTCCTCTGCCTTTTCAAGCACTCCTTAGGATAAGGAGTTTACATCTCAAAAAAATTCTGTCAAGTACATACTAAGAAAAAGTCTACCTGACCCATGGGAAATACTTTTGAGTTTGAAATCCTGTTTGGAAGTCCCTTCTGTGAGGAATTCATCAAGAGCATTTTAGAATTGGACTCCAAAAGGAAAACAGAAGACAGCTAATTGCTTCTTCCCAGTCAGTGTTGCAGCTGGCTCAGGTCTTAGATAAACAAAATTTAACAGCTCCAGGCATACCAGTAGCCACTCCTTTATTTCCATGCACTGTACTTTCTAGGCTGAACTTTATCACTGACTCCCAAATCTGCAAATACCACTTAATGCTAAAAGCTGACACTTAACCCTACCAAGAATTACTTATTGCCCCTGAAGATAAAACACCTTTGTGGAAGAATCATATTGGGTGGAAAGGTAAATTACTGTTCTCGTTACAAATGGGTCTCTGGACCAGTAGACTGATCTGGAAATACCTGAACTAATTAGATTGCACCCAATACACAACAAGCCACACTGCTATTATTTGAGGCATAGATCCTGAGCCTCTATCCATGTTGGAAGCATCTCACCCCACAGACTGTCCCACTGTTATTGTCCTTATGGTCCAGGATTGATAGGGTGCAGAGCACAAGTGTCCTCATTCAGAGACAGACTGATTGCTCCAGCTAGCTCCTAATCTGATGACTGACACAGGAGAGGGGATGAGGATACAACAGACAAAGAAATGTGGTTCAGCTCTGCTGCAAATTGCATTTCTCTTCACTATGCACAGCAGCAGCTTGTCCTCTGCCCAGCCATGGATGAGCAAACTGGGATTGTCTGATAGTTCCACTGAGCCAAACCAGGACAGATTGTAAGCACCTGTGTAAAGACAGGCTGAGGAAAGATTTGAAGGGGGATTGCCTCCTAGTGAGGGATAGGGCATTGATGTCTAGGAGGGCTGGCAAAGAGATGTCAGAAGGTTTAAGTCCCCACCCAGCCCAGAGGAACCTGTTATAAAGCACCTGAAGTGAGAAAGACATTTACCAAAGTATTTGATTTCTAAAAAGTTGATGACACTCTTGTGCCAACAAAAACTTCTTAGTGAAGTTGTTTTTTTTGAGTCCACCCCCTAGTTTGGGTGCCTCAACACAACCCAGTAGCTTTACAAATATTTCTTCTAGATGGATCCATGTACCTCACCACAGTACCCAGAGGGCTCGGCAGGCAAGCATGTTTCTCTTGGGAATCTGCAGCCGAGTAAGCCACCACAGACCTAGCTTCTTTAAACTGGCTTTCCACCCAATGTAAGAGCTGACAGTTCAGCTGTCTGCAGTTCCTGACCTGGAAGTTACATTTAAGTGCTTATCAGAATGCTTTTTATCAAGCCCATTGTGCTGATTTTCCTGCTTTGCTCCCCCAAGGATTAATTTCCCATCCAACTGCAGGTAAAGCGACCCATTGCAAGTTAACATACCCACACATACACAAAGGCATGGCCAGAATTCAGAAAAAAAACAACAAAAAGGGGACATGGGAACCTAAGTGTGTAAAAACTGCTTCTGAAACAGGCCTTGCTAGCATCTCAACACAGCTTTGAATATCCCTTTTCGATGCAGCCAAGTAGAAGCAAAGAAAACCACAAGAGGTTACCTACAGCCATAGCTATAACAAGAATATTGACATCAGTCTAAAGACTTGGTAAGAGCAAAGCCATAGTGGATAAAAGCAGAAGACAGGCTGGGTCAGGACTGAGGAAAGGCTGGGTTTGGGGACAGTGATTCACAATCCCTCTTGGATTTATTGTAGCTGATGAAGATTAGCACCCAGAGCTCTGTGGATACTGTAGCTAAATCCAACAGGGATTACAGATCAGAGCCCCTCATTTAGCAAGATTTTAATCAGTGGGAACATCTTTGTCTAAGGATTTGTTCAGTACAAGGATGAGAAGCTGCTCTCTATATCTTGACATTGCCCCAAGAGACTTCTCAATCCAGAGCAGATGCTCACAGAGTGCAAATCAGCATTTGCTCAGCCTCAAACATCACACATGGTCCAAGGAACCCACTCAAACACTTCATAATCTGCTGCTTGCACACTAAAATTTCCCTTAAGCCACACAAGTACTTTCATTACTTTTCTACATACTCAGTGGCAGTAGCTGCAGACAGCTGGTGGCAGCAGGATTTGGATGATCCCAGCCAAAGGGTGACAGAGATCCTGCAGTTCCAACATGGAACAGTTCCCTCAATGAGACATTTTAGCTTTGGCTACCTTCTTCCCTTCTGATGCCAGAGACACTCTGCTCTGGAATCTGGTCTGAAATCAGGTCCATGTTTGCTCATAGCAACCTCTAAACTACTCAAAGCATTTTCCTGAGCCCACACAGTACGACAAGATACCCCACTGAGCACAGAAGAGTTGTCATCTGCCAGCTAATAGCTAATGCACTTCACTACATGTGACTTATCAAAGCAGAAAATAACCAAGTAATGGATGGCTACACAGAAGCTAGACTGACATTTCACAGATAGAAACAAGGAGATTTCCATTATAAATTATGAGCATGTTCACATTCATTAAACATTATCATTTTCTAAACAAAAGCAGCTCCCAATAAGACATTTTGGAGGAAAGCCATTGTCTACAGTTCATATTTCCCCTTATCACAGCTCAGTGTTTGCCAAATTTCTCATAAATGCTGATTTTAATTAGGAAAACATTTTTCCCCCTGCATAGTTCATTTCTGTTTTGCTCTTAAGTTACTTTAGTGGTGAAGCTGCCTTGAGGACAATACCAGTTGGTCAATAAATTCAACATATGCTTAGTGTCTTTACATTGGTAGAAATGAGCTTTTCTTCCCAGTCAGACCCTATGATATGCAATTTCCAGCTTGTTGGCAGAAAGGTTAAAGAGACAAAGCTGAAGGAACACCAGAAATAAACCATTGATGGTCACAGTATTTCCTCAGGTGTTAAAACAGCATGGCAAATGCTTTGTTCTTCCCATTCCTTTTCTTTAAAAAAAAAAAAAAACCCAAACCCACTGGCACATTTGAACAAGTATTTGCTGCCAAGTTTATTTATCTAAAGAAACCCAAGGTGTAGTTGTGCAGATACAGAGATTTTTGCATTATTCTAATCCAAAACTTAAAAACACCAACTTTTTCCCCATTATCTTATCCATAGAAGTCCTGGGTTTAATTTACATTATCATCTAGATTATCTTTGTTGCACTGTAAACACTAACAGGTGATTGAACCACAGGTTATTTACATCACAACAGTCCTTGAAAGCTTAAAGTTAGTGTATTTCTGAACACTGCTGATCCATTCAAGGAAAAAAAAAAACAAAAAACCAAAAAAACAGTGTTTTGCAGATAATTCAATAGGATTTTTTCACTCACCAACACAGCCTCTAGAGCTCTGCAGAAATATTCACTATTAAAAAAAAAAAAACCACAGTAAATGACTGTATTCCCAGGAAAGCAAACAAACTTTTGGAAAGAATAAGCTGTCTTGATCAACTAAGCATTTAAGCACATGCTTAAATTTAAGCCATTGAAGAAATCCCATGGTGCACAAACATAATAAATAGTGTAAATAGTCCCACTGAATTATTTTTCAAGTGCTTTGCTGAACTTCAGTATGGACACCAGTGGTGGGCACATGGATTAATGATGCCCTCTCCACTAATTATCCCTAACCTTATTTATGGCTTGAGGAGCTGTAATTAATAGAGAGGCTTGACATTACTGATTCACATCTTCCTTATTTATGTTTTCCATGGGGTTTTTTTTCCACAGCATGTAAAGTAACTAGTTACACAAGTCAACATCTTCCTGTAGTGAAAGCGTGGTGAAAATATCAGGAAAATATCATGTTTTTCTGACCTCTTCAAGCTTCTTCCCCAAGGCATTAGGAAAGAGAAGGCAGAAGGATGTCTAATGGTTAGGAGGCTAGCCAGAGACTAGAGAGGGTTGGTTTCAGGTCCAGCTCTAAGCACTCTGTGTGACCCTCAGGGAAGCTGCTTCTATATTTTACCCCAATGTGAAAAAAACAAAAAAAAACAAAAAAAACCCCAAAAAACTACATGAACAGTCTCTGGAGCAGATACTTGGACCCCACACCCTTTTCCTTCCTGCTTCCCTCTTGGGTAAGGACCATAACCACTCAACCACAGAGTCATGCTCCAAAAAGGAAGGAGAGAAGAGTTTTCTCTTAGGACACAGCTCAGCCCAGGGGTGCTTCACCTCTCCTGTGCCTTAGGGAGGCACTTATGAGACCATCTCCTGGGGTTTTGTAAGTGGGGACATGACTTCCTTCCCTCAGGGTATTCAAGGATAGGATTTTTTTTTCCTTTGAGTGCCTTCAGTAAGAAGGGCCACACTCAAAAACTGAAACATTTGCTGTTCTGGCCCTCACTTCAGTACATTAAAAAAGAAAAAATAAAAATATCTGTATTAATATCACTAATTCCAGCCTCTTTTTGTGGTCTTCAGAAAAAGAAGACAGCCACGAGGAAAAAGGTATCAGAGCTGGAGGAAGATCTAACTCCTGACAGGTAAAAAGAAGATGTGTTTACCTGAGATTCAGACAATGAGACTGCATCCTCTCTACGTTAGATACCCTATCAACCCTTTTAGTTTTTAATTACACAAGGAGCACCTCAACACTGCAATGCTTACCAACACCAGGAGCCCTACAATATATAAAACCTCATTATTAACAGCTATAAACATCCATAAAAAGCCTAGATAGTAAAAAAAAAGTCTTTCACAAACTTAAAGCACAGACTTCAGCTAAAACCATTTTTTGCATTCCTAGTGAATGCTACAACCTTCCCACTGCCCTTCCAACTGATGGCTTCACAGCACCACAAATAACAGGGCAAAAAAACCCCACTCCTTTAATGGTACACAGCACAAACCTTGTTTTTCATCCCCATCTTCAACAACACATACAAATCAAGATCCCCATCCTGCAACAACCCACCACTAGAGCCAGTCTCCATGAACTTCAGAGCCAGGTTAATTCCAGTATGAAGAGCTAAGCACACAACATTTAGGCAGGATATTTGCCTCTTTCCCCATCTTCTCTGCAGGTGCAGAAGCACCTGGCAGTTTTGTTGACTATCAGATTTTCCATCCCAGCTGATACCTGATAAGGGAGGCTGCAGCCAGGCCCCTGGACTCCATAAATCACTTTTCCTGCCTGAGGTATAATGTACATGTCATAAATCAGTCTTATTTATCAATAAGAGTTCTGGCAGACCTGGCAATTTCTTGTGTACCCTTGCTCTTTAAAACACCTTTATTTTATTTGGAGGATTTCTTCTTCTGACATTATGTTTTCAGGGAGCTCGTGATGCATTCACTGATAATCCTGCCATTTTTCACCTAACAGACACCTACACAGAGGTATCACTGCTGGGGGACCTGCTGACCCAGCAGCAGCACAGGGCAGGAGCACACCCAGCTCCCAAGAGAATAGGGCTAGAGAACAGCACAAAGACAAACACACTCGATCACTGCAGGAGGAAGCATGTGAGATTCACCCCACAAATCCATTTGTACAAGCAAGACCTGGACTAGATCATTTGGGTGCTAGCACTATACAATCAACGGTCTCTTTACCTGCTTTAAAATAAAAAAAACCCCAAACAAACCTCTTTAAGCAAATATTTAAAATAAATGCATCATGGATTATAATAGAGCATGACCTTTTACAAGAAGAGTGCCAGAGGATGCATATATTCTGTGCTTTACTCACTCTTGCACTTACCTGCTCCTTTGCATATAAACTTAATACAACATACAGCCACTTAAGAGCACAAGCTTTTTAATTGCTGGCTTTTAATCAGAGTTTATGTTATTTTGGCTCCAATGCTTTGCTAGTGCCTGCTGAGCAGGGAAGGAGGAAAACATTTCAGAAATAACAGAAGCTCAGGTTCGTCTCTGTTTTGGCATGATGGAGGGTGCAGAGGGGGCTTTAGTCAGGGACTGATCACATCACACTTACTTGGAGGAGACTCAGGGCATGCATCATTAAGCTTGCACAGTAAAAATAGTAAGACAGTGAAAGTAGAAGTCATGCTTCCAACAGAACTGTCAGGTTAGTCCCATCCTACCTTCTGCTTGATTTTATACTGCACCCTCAACATAAAATCACTTGGAATCAGAGTGGCAAAATCAACGTTATTGAAAGCATGTTTAATTTGCTATTTGCTTATTAGTACTTCTATATTAGTTGTGCCACTAACACTGCATAAACATAAAACTTCCCAGCTAAAATGGAAACAGGCTGCAGACCTCAAATTATATATATGGTTTTATTCACCAGCTGAGAGTTCCTATCAAGTATTTTTATTGTAGCCACACTAGAGCATCCCAATTGAGAGGTGACAAAGAAAAAAAGCTCAGATATTGAAGGAAGAGAAAGTGAAAATTACACAGTGAAAGACCTAAAAAGATTCAAATTAGTATTGTTTTGACTAACAATGCCACAAGAAATCCCAACAGGCTTGTTAATTTTATATAATCCTTGAAGGATATAATATATAGTATTATATAATCAATCTGTAGAAGCTAGTGCCACAAACATCAATGAAATTAATACTTAGATTGAAATCCAAAAGAGCGTGGAGAACAGCCACACCAGTATAAAACCAGATATAAGTGTATTAAATCCTCAGTTATTGGGAGATATTTCCAGCCATTAATGGAGATAGGAGGAAACCATTCCACTGGAGAAGTTATGCCCATTTCCACTGTATGTTTTTCCCCCAGTCCTCCTTTGGCCAGCCTGACCCTAACTCTGCTGTAGATGGACCACTGATTTCTCCAATCGAGTCATTCCCAGTATGTTCCTGGTGAGATGAGGCTGTCTCTTGCAAACAGAATAAATTCCAAGAAGAATTAATGAATTACTACTAATTGGAGAGCTAAGTGAATAGCTATAGTAGTGTTAGGATTGCTATTATTATATAATTTAAAAATAATTTCCCAGTAATTGATATTAATGAACAAGTCTATTACACAAGTCATAACTGATCTTGCATCACCTGGGAATGGGGAAATCAGTGTGAGAGGGAACCACGCAGAGTATGAGGTAATAAAAAAGATTCCTTGCCATAATCCAGAAAACTGTACTTATTGATTTCATATTTATGGCACTAATCACCTTTACCTCTGAGCTACAAAATACATTTGTAAAGCTGAGGAAACATAAATAACTCTTGAGATAGTTCAGTTATCAAAGGACTGAGCTTTTTAGAGTGCCCTAGAATTTCTGAGTGATGTCTCTTGTCTGCAGGACCATCGATTCTCTGTACAGAGAACTAGTGGAAGAAGAATTACTGATAAAAGCCAGGACTGTGAATCTTTCTGATTACGTTGGTAAAGTACACATTTTACAGCTAATATGTTGTTTAGCCTAACTAAACCTCCAGCCATTCAATGTTCACTGACCCCTGTGAGTTTAAGAGTTTAATTACACTTGCAGGACTTTCAAACTCAAGCAGCTAAAGCCAGGTATGCAAACCAAGTCTGGTTCTGCAGGGTGCTTAGCACCTTTCACTTCTGCTACCAAAGCCAGGACCTGTTTGCAGAGCTGGTGCTTGACTCCAAGCACTAACATCTAAAAGCCTTGGATGGTTTTGGATGTCACAAAGTACTCTGAGGTGGAACCAGGACATCCTTTAAGGAGCACTAGCCAGGCAGCGCAAGCCTATGAGGCCAGGGGTCATAATCCATCCAAAATATTTTGCAGAGAACAGCAAGAATCATACCTTCAGCATTTTTTCATTCAGCAGGGAAGACTCACTCCCTTACCTCCACCTCCCTGACTGCCCATGAACTTTGAGCAGTGCTTTGATGTATATCCACCCCTTGATTTGAGTAAGATGTGTCTGTTTATTTCTGCATTTCATAGTCCTCTTGCCCAGTTTCTGTTACCTGCAGCTGCAGTCAGACATGACTACACAGAGCAAAAAAAACCCCAAAACCCAAACCACACACATTTGTAGGCTGCACAGTGGTCTGACACCATCTCCAAAAGCATTTGGGGACATACAATTAAATCATTGTGACTATAGGAGCAAAAAACCCAAGATTCAGTTGTTCCAAAAGCCACCACTTGAATTTGGAGTCATCCAGAAGCCACAATGCCACTGGCTGTTCGTACAGTGTGTATCTGAGCAAGAAAAGCTGGATTCTCATACATGCCTCTAAACACCAGGTTTATATAAACTCTTCAAAGTACCAATTATTGCCTTCAGAGTCTTTGCCCACTTGCTTGAAAGCTGAATTAACAAGTATTCCATCCATTTTATACTCATTAAAGGTGATTATGTAATGGAAGACTTCCATTATTCCTTCACTTACTGAACTGGTCACTTTTGTTCAACCAACATTCCCTACCACAGATGTTTTTAAAGCACATCTTAGCCAGTGAATAATAATTATCAGCTAGTAACATCAAACTTGGAAACAAGCTCAGATGGCTTCAGGCCATCTTCCCTTGACCCTGAGGTTTGAAGCCTTGGCTCCACTGCAGTGTAGAACAACACCAGGGCTACTCCAAGTTTACACCAGCAATATTCTCTTCTCTTCCCAGCAGCAGAAAATACTGAGGATAGTGCAAAGCCTGACAATATTCACCTGGCTGCCTACATCTGTGCCAGGTCCCCAAAGTGTCCCAGCACAGATGCTTGCCCATGCAGGAAGGAGGTAGCCCAGACTATCAAAGCCACCTCTTCCTCAGTCATACTTCTTGAGCTGCCAGAACAAGATACAGAAGGTATTAAAAGTTGGCCCAGGATCTGGACCTATCTTGTTTGGGGTTTGGTTTTTTAACTAAAAACCTCCCTTTAAGGGTCCAAGGACAGAGTCAAAGCCTGCAGAAAAACAAGTAAGTCCTCATCTGCTCAGCTCTTAGAGGGCTGATGTCTAAGGAAGGTCACTTACTCCCAGTTCCTGGGAAAAGGACAAAGAGTGGAACTGTGCTACGCAGCAAGTAAAGGCACCAAAATGTCCCCCCTTCTATGACAAACTGACATCACTGAACTAATTTTCTTGGTGACCTTATCTAAATTAGTCAGAGAATATCCACTGTGATTTATGTTCAGTTGCAATTAAACCCTTTGATGCCTTCTAATTAAATCTGTGAAGATTAATTCCTATCCAGTTCTTTTGATTTGTCCTTAAATAAAAGATAAAACCTGAAATGAATTTTATTCATCAGAGGGGAGGGGGCAGTTGCACCAGGGCTTGTCTGCCTTTTTGCCCCCAAATTACAACTCCACTTTCTCTCTTAACCATTGCTAATTTACCTCTGCTCCAGACAGCTCTAGTGCTCTCTCCTTTTTGCCTCCAATAAAACATAATATACTAATTTTTTTCAGTAATATTCACCATAACATGGAATTTATGCTAAAAAACAATAATTGACTGCATCATCACAACTGGTTTTCCTGCTTGTGGCCCATCCTGCTGGGTCTTTGTTCTCTCATATGTCTTGTATATGGACTTTGACAGGGCAAAGCAATGTGATTATGGCTCTGTAACAAGAGCTGAGGCAAGATTAGATCATTTCAGTTCATGTCAGGAATTCTTACTTTTTTCTTGGGTTATTCTGTGGAGGTTTTTGTAACCAGGAAAAAAAAAGTGAACTGCAAAGCAAAGAGCCCCACCAAATTAGGTGACACACTTAAATATCTAACATAGTGAAAAGCCAAGATGTGATGCAGCCAAGGGGAAAAGCTTGTTAAAATATCTTTACCCCCTTTTTGAAATCCTTCTGATAGAGCATGGTTCACTGGGATTCCAGCCCTACAAAATCCCAAATCTAGAAATACTTTGCCAGCAGTGTGATTTATGGTGCTACTAATGATTCTTCTCCACAAAGTTTCTTTAAAAGGTTACTGGAGAGCGACTGCTCTGCCTTCCACAGTCTGGAAGGGAAAGTCCACAGTGTGTTTAGCTTCATTTTTCCTTTCCAGTTCACCTTTTAGAATTTCTTAAGTCCACATTCCCCAACAATATTGCCCCTTTTGCAACAATATTGCCCCATTAGAGTCCCTGCCCCTTGCAGGCACTGGGTTTGCCAAGAGCACATTCTACTGGTATTCTATTAGTGGCTATCTTCACCTTTTAGAATTTCTTAAGTCCACATTCTCCAACAATATTGCCCCTTTTGAGTCCTTGCCCCTTGCAGGCACTGGATTTGCCAAGAGCACATTCTATTGGTATTTTATTGGTGGCTATTTATTGCCACCAAGATGATGGAGTGGAGCATCTCCCTGCTGAGGAAAGGCTGAGGGAGCTGGGGCTCTTTAGCTTGGAGAAGAGGAGACTGAGGGGTGACCTCATTAATGTTTATAAATATGTGAAGGGCGAATGTCAGGAGGATGGAGCCAGGCTCTTCTCAGTGATGCCCAATGGTAGGACAAGGGGCAATGGGTGTGAGCTGGAACACAGGAGGTTCTGCTTGAACTTGAGAAGAAACTTCTTTACAGTGAGGGTGCCAGAGCCCTGGGACAGGCTGCCCAGGGAGGGTGTGGAGTCTCCTTCTCTGGAGACATTCAAGACCCGCCTGGACGCCTTCCTGTGTGATCTCATTTAGGTTCCTGCTCCAGCAGGGGGATTGGACTGGATGATCTTTTGAGGTCCCTTCCAATCCCCGACATTCTGTGATTCTAGGGTAGTTTTTCATTACACGAGTTCTGCATTTTCTAACAATGCAGTGTCACATTTATTAAGCCCGTGCTTCCTCCCTTCCAGGTGACTACAGCTACCTGGGGACCACACTTCGTCAGGCAGACGTAGAGCCGATGCCCTCTCTCGTGGATGTCAGGCAGCTAATAGCACTGTATGGAATATTACCATTAGGTAAGAGCACAGCAAAAAATTACTAGAGGGCAGAACACAATGCCTTTGCTTCCTGTCAGTAACATGCATTTTTACTGGCTTTGACAGGGCTTGATTAATCGTAATCTCAAGCATTTTGCAGTATAATTGTTTTTCAATTAAGCCTTCTGAGTGAAGACCGTAGCATTTTAATAGTGCATAAAGGAGTGTGCACATGCTATTGTCAGGTATTGCCTTTCCATATCATCCCTCTCTGCATGTTAACAGTTTGTGAATGGCAGCACATAAAAGCAAGTCACTTGGGAAGGATAATAGCTAAAACAAGCTCCAGTGATCAAAATTAATCAAGTTAAGGGAAGGGCTAAGGTTGCAATTTACCTTTTACAAGCTGGTTAATGTTACTCAGTACTAAACAATGCAATCATTTCAGGAATTAGTCTGAATACGTTTTGTATTATCAGAGAGAACACTTTTAAATGCTCTTGCAGTTTTAATGCCAGGCTCAGCCAATATCTAACAAGGCTTTGCTGGGTCAGGTTGTTTGCTTTTAATGGAAAATCTATCCCATATTTTACTTGGGAATGGCATTAAGCCAAACTCTGGTGATTGCAAGAAGTGCCTGTCTCAAAGGCCTCTAACTTTGCTTGCATCCTTTTCCACTCCTGATTAAATCCAATCAGGGAAATTTTAGCTAGGCATATCCTCCCCCAGACCATGTCATTGTCTATTCTTCCAGGTAACCAATGATAAGATGAGAGGTAAAATAGCCTCAAATTGCACCAGGGGAGGTTCAGGTTGGATATTAGGGAAAATTTCTTCTCCATAAGAGTGGTCAGACATTGAAACAGGCTGCCCAGAGCAGTGGTGGAGTCACCATCCCTGGGGGTGTTCAAGAAACACGTAGATGTAGCACTCGGGGATGTTTTATTGGGCATGGTGATGATGAGTTGATGGTTGGACGGGATGATCTTAGAGGTCTTTTCCAACCTTAATGATTCTGTGACTCTGCTCATCCTCTTTATAGGGCAAAATAGCTGAGGGGAGCATCTCCCTGCCTCCCATGCTGGCAAATGGAGCAAAGCTGACACAGAACTTCTGCTTTTCCCTCCCCTTTGAACACCTCCCAGGAAGACCCATGCTCAGGCTATTCTATACATACATGCTCTGTGGTTCTCCTCAGACATTTCCTGACTCTCCTGATCCCCAAAGCAGGCTCAATGTGTTGTAGAAAGCTTGGTGCAGTGGTGCACATCATCTCTATTTAGGTTTCAGGAAGAGAAGAATGCTCCTCTGCTGCCCTACAGCTCAATCTGAAGAGTCAGGTTCACAAACAGGATGCTAGCAGCACCCCTACCTTCAACCTCAATGGTGCTCTTCTCATCTAAAACACTCTCAGCTGGTTTTGGAGAAACCCTCAGTGGTTGGCTGCAAGTTTGACCACAATCAGCTGAGAGGGCTCTGCAGTTATCCCTATCTGCACTGACTGCAATGTGGTATTTCACATAAAACTCCTCCAAGGCTATGTTTTAACACCATCTAATCTAGTGAAATCAAGCCCCAAGACATCCCTGAGGCAGGAGGAAAGAGAACACATAAGTTTTCTGCCATTTATACAATTGACAAAAATTCTGAGAGGAGACCCTGGACTAGTTAAACAAACAAAAAGGATTTGCAACAGCAGTTTGAAAAATGCCTTTGAGAAAAAAATCTGTTGCATGAGCCAAAAAAAAAAAAGGCACAGGAATGACTTTACCTTTTGGGTGATATGTTCTGGATGACATTTTACTTAATTGCTCTCAAAACTAGTTAATCATTATGTAATTGTGTATGTGTAGAAGTGAAAGTTTTTCCTCAAAATAGTCACCTGATGGCAAAGAAAGCTCCAGCTGAAATGGCATAGAGAAAATTATAAGCAGCTGAAAGGAAAAAAAAATAATAGAAGATATACTTCATCTTTAACCACAGAGGAGTCTGCTGCTCCCCTCATCATAAATCTTTGTGTAATAGTAATAGATTGGTGTGGAACGACCAAATATTAATAAAGCCTGGGTGGCTGACAACTTCACTATATCCTGCAGAGTGCTGGAGTAGTGGCATTCATCTTAGCACTCAGTCCATTGTCAGTTATTTAGGATGTTACACCATTAGGGCACAGATAGACAGCCTGATTGGATTGGTTTTTCAATACCATTCTTACCTAGCTGGCCCCCTTAACCCAGAGAACTTTCCCAGGCTAAGCTTTCCACAGCCATCACCTTTGGGGCTGGTTTCCAGTCTCAAAGACCTTCAGAAGTCATAGATGCTCACAGAGATTTTTTCAAATCTGACTTTGTAACCACCACTACTACTGACACAGGGTATTTTTAGGCATCAAGGCAGTGATGTTACTGGACTACCAGTAGGTATGGATAAAGCATTTGACATTTCCTGCTACTTCCATTTCTGGAGCTTCACCTGTACCTTATTGTCCTGGTTTTTAGCTGGGACAGAAGTGGGTTTCTTTTTAGTAGTTAGAATAGTGCTGGGTTTTGCTTTCAGCCTAGGATTTGTTAGGAGAGAAACACTGAGAACATCCCCATGTTTTCAGTTGTTGCTGGAAGTTGAAGGACTGTGTTTTGCTGGTCTACAAGTGCAAGATCTAAGGGGACAAGGAATATTGCAATGCATCAGCTCCATGGGCATTGGGCTCTGCCAAGGGGCTGTTCCATCTCCTGTCCCCCATGGGCAGGAGATCCATGAGGGGCTCTTCCTCTCTTGCTCTCTCTGGCTTTCGCTCTCCTGGGACTGCAGTTTCGGTTCAGGATTGTGAGCAATGGCACTGGGTATCACTCATTTGCATATTTTATTATATTATTAATATCATTATTTTAAGTTTTCTTTTATTTCAATGATTAAGTTGTTCTTATCTCATCCTACAAGCCTCCTTACCCTTGCCCCCCAATCCTCTCCCCTATCCCCTGGGGGTGGGGGGGAAGTGGGTAAATGGCTGTCCCAGCTGCTAGCCAAGGGCCAGCCCAGTGAAACTATCACACTAATTCATACAGCAAGGAAGCTGCAGGAGACAACTTCTATCACCATCAGCCACCTAAATCTCTCTGTGGTTCTGTTTTCACAACACAGGCATTTCTGCAAGGCTTTCCCAGGTGACAGAGCATATTTCTTACAGCCCAGAATGAATTTACCTGGAGCAGCCATAGAGACAGATTTAGAAATGCTGAGCAGTCATCCCTGCTGGCAGAGCAAGTGAAGCATAGCAACCCTAGCATTTGCATTTGCTCACCCAAATAAAGTGATGGGAACAGAAAAGGATATTCCTTCTCCTAGCAGATATATCATATCTGCTTTGCAGCATGCAACTGCCATGTTCCAGGCTGGGGAATAACACTGGCTCCTATGCAGAGATGCTAACACCACACTCAGCAGGCATGTGTAAAGGGTATAACAGCAGTGAAGGGTTTTGGAGTAGATCTAGCCTCAAGTCACAGAGTCTCCAGTGCTCACTGAACAGCAATAACATCTAAGAGTAAAAATTACCTCCAAAAAAAGGGAGGTGCATGCAGAAGTTAAAGGACATAAAACACATGGTAACATCTGGTTTCAAAATCGCTGCCAAACACAGCTTTAAGAGATAGTCCTATTATTTTGTTTTCTCTAAAGATGAGGAAGAGCTGGAAAGTGTCATTTCAGACAGCAGGCAGAATGAATTCTGCTAGTCCTACTACATGCAACACGAATCTATACCCTTACAGAAAGCTAATTAATTGCTCTGACAACAAATGCAAAGCTTGAAGCCACATGTACATCTAGCTCTGCCCAAGAGCTGAGGGAAGGCAGTTATTCCCATGCAGAGCACCAGGCTTGGCTTGTCTGTACACATAGCCACCAGCCAGTTCCATTTCAGTGCTCTTCACTTGCATCCATCCTCAAAAATTCCCTGAATTACCTTTCTTTTAGCTCACACAGATTTAGAGCTGAAGTTTGCCCATCAGAAGGTACAAATAAGGATGGTTGCACTTTTGCTACAAGCAGGGATGTTAACCAAGCTATGGTCACAGCTGTGGTAATACAGAATTTAACTCCAGAGCACTTGTGGCATATTAAGGAAACAATGAATTCACATTATAAATTATTTATGGTGAAGAAAAAAGGAAGAATCATTCCATTACCTTTATGGCAGACTTAAATGAAAGCAATAATAGAGCCATATGACTTTTTACAGGTTCCCAGACAGTCCATGAGAAGGCTCCTTTGGTGAAAGCTTTGTTACTAGCTGGACCTGCTGGTGTTGGAAAGAAAATGCTGGTCCATGCCATCTGCACAGAAACAGGAGCCAACCTCTTCAACTTATCTGCTTCCAACATTGTTGGGAAATATCCAGGCAAGGATGGTCTGCAAATGATGCTTCACATGGTTCTCAAGGTACTGTGTTTTGTGTACTTCTCTACAAAGTCAGTTCAGTTCATCACACCTTTTGGGGAACAAATAGGCAATTGAATCCTCTGGCCCAAGGAACACACACACCAGTCAGAGGAGGGCAAAGCTGCCCAAGGTCCCAAGGACTCCCAACCCAATTTGAAATTCCCTCCTTGCTTTCAAGTTTTCAAACCCACTTGTTGACAGCCAGTGTGTGCACCGCTGTAGAGGATTTAATACCCCTTGAGAAATCACTTGTAAGCAGCCATATTTTTCACATTAACATTTGTGCAAGCTTTGTGTTACCTTGAATATGAAAAGCATCATAGATAAAGAAAATTCTGTTCTCTGTTTGTATGCACATCAGTCAGGAATGCTTGCCATTCAGTATTTAATCAAATACTAGACTTGGGGGTGGTCAACAATTTCCTCTCTGGGACTGTTGCTGTAAACCAGCTCTCCCCTATACTGCTCTCTGCTTACCTATCAGCAAGCTTTTCAAAAGAGGGAATCCTAGTTCAGGATTACATTAACAGAAATGTATGAGAAGTCTGGAAATTAAAGGAGGCATATGAACTGTGAAGAACATATTCCAAATCCTCTTTAGAAAAAAGACACTATCCTGGCAGGATTTCTTCCACATTTTAAGTCCTCAGCATTTCTGCTAAGGAAGGAAGCTGGTAAACATTTCCAGACAAAATACTCTTTGAAAGAAAAAAAACACAGCACATACACTAGAAAAAGCCAAATACAATATTTTTCCAGTGCCAGAGGCCTAGTAAGAGACTGAATTAAAACTGGCCTTCCCTGGAAGTTATCAGATGTATTTTAAGTCCAGTATTACAGCAGGTTTTGTGACAGGTGCCTCCATCCCCAGAAAAGACAGGTTTCCCAGTTAAAAGCAAAGCAATCCCCAAGGACCCCATTTCTTGCTGGTCAGAGCAGCATCTAAGGAAAAATGACAGTGCTGTGATCATGCACCTTTGATGCCACAACACTGACACTGGGTCTAGCTCTCCCTGACACAGGCTAGTGCCATTAGACTGAGCTAATACTCCCTCTGCTCAACACATTTCACCCTTCTCCACTTGGTTTCTCTGCCCTCATCAATAGCAAAGCAGACATGTGGCTGCAGGCACAGCACATGCACCATCCTTTCCATCATCCAGTCCCTGCTGGAGCACAAGGACTTCAAACAGAGAAAGGAAGGCAGCTTCTTTACTCCTACAGAAGGTTCCAGCTGAAGATATTAAGGTTTTTTGTATACACTCATATATATATAATATAAAAAAACTGGAACATACCTAAAATGTGTGTGTATAGCTGTACACATTAGGTACATAAGTATATACACACACATTATATATATAACATACAAAAACTTAGTTATAGGTATATAAAAACCCTTACATTTTTCCACATTACTTAAACAAATGGAAACATCATCCAACACCTCTCCCAAAATCACAGGGAGCAGTCCAAGCTTACTTCTCTACTGTAAATCTTACAAAAGCAGCAATGACACTTCAGTGAACCTCCATGAGTTACTGGGATGGAAGTTGCTCAGTCAGTCATGTGGAATAAGGGCTGTCCAGGCACTTGCTTATCAAAAAGTGACTTGTTCCAGCTGCAACAGCAGTACTGCTTCAAACTCTGCTCCTCTAATAACAGAGCAAACAGCACAGCACAGAGTGTCTCTTTCCAAGGGATACTTTATCTGCTGACTCATATTGACAGAGCACCAGCCTGTCTTAGCAGCATTCCAATCAAATATGCTCAATTTCCATTCCCAATTCCTTTGTTTTTTTTCCACTTCTCTCCCCACCACTTTCTACCCCTGTGGCAAGGTCACCGATTTGACTGATCTGCTGATGATTTTGACTCAGATTCTGTAGGTTCTCAGGGCCAGGCTAGAAGCAATTCCCCATCCACACAGGCTCTCACCTCTACAGTTCCAATTCCTCTTTCTTTGGTCTTAACAGTGCTAAGTGTGTCTCATTTTCCCTGTCTCTGGGAACTCAAGTCCTTGCCACAGCCACCCACTCCATTTGAACTGCCATCAGCTGCTACTTCTTCACAGCATCTAGTGCTTCCCATCCACTACCATAGTCCTACACCTGAGAAGAAGTAACTTCATGCAAGAGCACAAAGAGGTCCAGGCTGTAGCCCACCAGCTAGACAGCACCTTTGCAGGAAAGGACTGGGGGTTCTTAAGGACAGCAAGTCAAACATGAGTCAACAACATGTTCATGCAAAGAGTCTCTATCAACAAGAGTATAGCCAACCACAAAGCAATTTTTCCCCTGGAATAATTCATTTTTCCAATTGGATACTGTGCCCAGTATGGGACCACCCTGTTACACTACAGGCTTTGACAAGCCTGGTGCAGAAAACAGGGCCAGGCTTTTCCTAGAGGTGCACAGCAATAGGAAAAGAGGCAACAGACACAAGTAGCAACAAGGGAAATTGTTTATATGTTGGGAAAACAGCTTCACAAGGAGCCAAAGGATGAGGAATCTTCTATATCCCAATTTGCAGGAATCTACTGTTACCCAAGCTGAAGCAAACAAGGGCAACACACATTGCACACTAATTCTTTGACAGGAAGAAGCTGAACACTGATATTTGTCCAAAAATGTTTGGTTTTCACCATGGTAAAAAGATTCTGGTGTAAACACATTTGGATTATTCCAAGACTACAATATAGAGTGGCACATACAAGCCATGAAAGGAAATGGTATCCTACCACTAACATGTCATATTTAAGATTCACAGCTCTCAGCCTACTATGACACACCACAGTACACCTTGTTAGAGTGCTTTGCATGCAGATGATCACCAAACAATCCACCACAGCTCCATAATCAGATGCTTCTGGTCATGTTTTTTTTTCCCCACCAACAGCAACTCTGACTCTTGTCAAGCAAGCTTTCTACTCCAGCTTTCCAGAAGCACCTTGATATAGAGTTAGTCAAGCAGAATACAGACCTTCCACTTCCAGTTGCAAGTGAATGACAGGAAACGTGACAGTTCATTTTCTGTTATCTTATGCTCCATGTACCCGTTGTTAAACACTAAGATTTAGTAAATAAGAATCAGTGGTGCACTGTGATAAAGGTGAAGTAGCTTTGCACTTTCATTTGCCTATCACATCTGCTAAAAACAGGGTTACTATAATGAAAGGAAACTCTGGAGAGCAGAAAATGACCATTAGGAAACTTTCTGTCCATTACTGACTGTTGGCTGCTGGCAGTTGTTTCGTGGGAGACACCCTAAACAAGTGAATAACATTGCAAAGGAGAAAAAACAACCAAGAAACTTTAATTTGTTTCAGATGCAAGAGCCAAATTCTTTTTTTCCCCTCCCTTATTTCAGGGAGGAGACTTGTAAGAGACATACCAGCCCTGATCCAAAAAGAGAGGCTGATGTGTTACTCAAAGCAGGCACTTTAAATGTCATACGGAGGAAATGACTTCTCATACCAGAACAGGAAAACACCAACATTTCAATCTGCCTGTTCAAAGGAAATGTAAGGAAGATTAATATTGAATAAGAAAACTATTGAAAGAAGCTGAAAACACCAAGCCCAAGCCCTTGTGTTCTCCATAAAGACACAGCAAAGCCTGCCAGGTCAGCCCTGCTTCAGATTGAAAAAGAGAGGATCTGTCTCTAATATAAAAGCACTTCCCAGCAGTCCCCAAAACAAAACTCATCCTTCAAGCGTGAAGCAGAACATGCTGGAATTTTTCAGTTAAGCCACATTTTCCATGTGTTGAGCCAGCTTGAACTCAACAGAGCTCTCCGCCAGCTTGTACCAGCCGATGCCTTGGCTCTCCCCTGTTCCCTTCAAGGCACAGAACACTGCAGCAGCACCACAGCTTATAGAAAAAGATGCAAAGAAGGATAGTGAAAGGTGCATAAAAGCAAAAGCAAATCCAGAAAGGATGGAGGAGAGAAGGTGGAAGGCCTGACTCCATGCCACAGAGGTGCAAAAATACAAGTAGTTCATAAGGCTTAACTCTAAGACAATAAAAATGACAAGCACTGGCCTTCCATTAGCAACCATAAGGCAGCCATCAGGTTAATCACTACCAGAGTGAAACAACCCCTCACAGGTCCTTCACCAGGGCTGCAGCAGCACACAGAAAACACATTGTACCAAAAGCCACACGTGGGGAAAAATGTTATTAGTGCAACACTGACCAGGCTAAAAGGTTGGGTAAGAGGTGGGTCAGGAGGAAATACCAGTGGAGAAGGAGAGTATGTGTATCAACAGCTCAGCGTGTGCTGTGCAGCCATCTCTACTGAACAAGGGGTTTTACAGAACTGAAATATTTCAACACCATTGCTGTTAAGGGACTCTGTTATCAGGCTATTTGGTTATGCTATTTAGCAAATCAGAGGTGACTATAAAAGTGTTATACCAAAAAGGAATACGATTAAATCTAATTAAATTATATAATCCTAGCATTTAGAGGCAACAAAAACCCCCTTTTTTCCCCACTGTCAATATAAAAATATTGATGAACCACGTTCATTTATTTGTATCCACTGCTATATTGTCCCTTCAGGGAGGTCCTTTTTCTCGTAGTCTGAAGAACCAGTTAGTTACCCTAATCTGTTGACAGAAGTCTTTGCATATTTATCATTTCCATGCCACACAAAACTCTTCCATTACAGTTGAAATGTGGGATCAGTACAATCAGTCTTTCTTCCAAGCATCTCAGAGCAATTCTTTTCTCTTAGTGCAGTGCAGCCTGCTAGAAGCCTAGACCCCTGAAGTGTTTAATATCACCAGTGCTCAAATACACAGTGTTATTTCTGTGACAAAGCAGCTTTACTTTAATGTCAAAATATGAAATGCATCCTGTTGGGACACAGTATTTATAGTTATTTTTCTAATAAACCAGAATACAGTGGTATCATCACTGTAGCACTGGAATATTTGCCTGGTGAGGCTCTCACAAATAAGGTCTAATCCCAAGCTTCAGCATCTTGCTGCTTTAGCTGCTTTGGAGCATTTCTGTGAATATAAACTACAGAGGATTGAGTAATTTTCAGCAACAGATTGAGCTTCCAGAAAAATCTTATTCCTGAGCTTTTAAAATTCCACCATAGCAATCAAGTTTGGAGGAGCCTTGCGCACACGTCCCCTGCAAGAATCAGGTTTTCTTTATTTTAAGTGTAGCAATTTAACTGTTAAACTCCAGCTCTCAAGTTTGGAAAGTTTAACCCAAGGCTTTCAAAAAAAATGCTGTTTGATCTTTCATAAATATTGATAGAGAGCAGGACAAAAAGCTTTTTTTTTTTTTTTCATAATGATTTTCCTGAAGAGCAAATCAAGCCTTCATGACCCATCAGAGAGTGGTTTGCACAGCTGCTGGCTCGGTATTAGAAGGGTTAAGGAGCCATCTGCTGGCAGCTCTCACAAATTGTTGAATCCAGCAATGCTAATAAAATTTCAATTACAAATTAATTATGTACAGTGCATTTAATTATCCATGGATTCAAACTGTCCGTGGATAATTCAAATGAAGCGCTTACACAGGGGGATATACAGTCTGCTATGTATCTGCCAACAATTTAAATTAGATGCCAATGGATTCTGGGTGTCTGATCTGTCTTAAAAATAAACCAAACCCAGCCCCAAATAATGTGTTGAATTTGGTCATATTAATGTTAACCAACCCCAGAAAGTTATGTACAGGCCACTTTATACATTTATATCATTGCCTCAAAACAGAAAGCACAGGAAAAAGCCAGAACTGAGTTTATTCATTGTTTTTCTGCTTCCTGGGTGGGAAAATAAAGGGGACCAAAAAAAAAAGACAACTACTACAGGTGAGAAAACAGTGAGCACGCTTCCTTAAGAGTTAAAATTAAACTATAACCCAATTAAAAACTTAAGGCTCCATTTTCAAGGGCTGATAACCACAGAAACCATCTCTAAGCCAAATGGGGAAGACCTGCACCTCCCTGACTCCAGTGGCCCCACTGAAGGGACAACACTGTTCCCTTTGAGGTACACAAGCAGGGTTCAGCCCCTGCCAACAGCTTTTGTAAGCTCTGTAACCTCCTCCACTCTTATTTCCCCATCACATTGCACTGCAGCATCAGACAGAAAGGTACAGAGAAGATATTGCAGAACAGCTACATGGCTTCCTAGACTTCCTACAGCTGCTTTACCTCACCAAACAAAAATACCAGAAGACAATTATTCTCCTTCCAAAGCAAACACACAGCACTGCTTTGGTTGTAAACACGAGTGAAGTGGGAAGAAAACACCACAGCAACAGCAGGTCCCACAGTGACAGATTCTAGCAGGGTGGTAATGCACACACATGCACTGTCTGTAAACTTAGAATCCCAAACTGGTTTGGGTTGGAAGGGACCTTAAAGCTCATCCAGTCCCAACCCCCCTGCCATCAGCAGGGACACCTTCCACTAGACCAGGTTGCTCAAAGCCTCATCCAACCTGGCCTTCAACACTTCCAGGGAAGAACAGCCACAGCTTCTCTGCCCAACCTGGGACACTGTCTGACCACCCTCACACCAAAGAATTTCTTCCTCACATCTCATCTCCATCTCCCCTCTGCCACTTTTCAAGCCATCACCCCTTGTTCTGTCACTCCTTGCCCTTGGCCAAAGTCCCTCCCCACCCTTCCTGTAGACCTGCTTTCCATACTTGAGCGGGCAACATGCCACCAGCCCAACCTTCACTCATGGGAAAGGCAAGCTTCAAGGGGAACAGTCTCCCAGTGCCTCATCTCCTTCCTGACATCCTCTTTCCAGGAACACACAGAGCACGAGCAAAAATTGGCTCTCTTATGTTTCAGAAGGTAAAAGTCACCATCAGAAAGCCCCAGCTGATAATCCATTCATTAGCAGCACCGAGTTCAGCAAGGGTCTCTGAGTCAGAGTTTCCACACATCACAATGGATTTCATACTGGAGGCACAAAAAGCAAATGCAGTTCTTTAAGAAGCTGTAGGTTTCTTTTAGCAATTTAAACTACACCTATATTTTTCTTTACAAGTGTTAATATTACAAATAAAGCCAATTGTCTCATCTCTCTTATATGACCATGCTACTAGATTACCCTTCTGTCACCCCTTGTCTCCAAGCCTGTTTACAGGCATCCAGGAGCTAACTGAATTCCCCTGAATTCACTGAATCAGTAGGACTGACTTGCATTTTCTGCAGGTGTCTGAGCCCTCAACTAGCAGGATACTCAGCACAAAATCCCTGAGTCTAAGGCTGCTGCAGAGCTCAGCTCAACAAAAACCTCAAGCTTGCCCTCTCCAATGTACTTTGCAGAGTGTGTGCAGGCTTGGGAATATGCCAAACATACCTCTGAGAGCAGATAAACATGATAGATTAAAAAAGCATCTGGCCTTAAAATGACAGATATTATCACTGTACAATTTTAATCTGTCATTTCATTCCAGCTTGTATACTCAAGACACTGTTGGACTGAGAAGTTACCCCTTAAGTTGTACCCACAGATCAACATTCACACACCTGCCCAGGTCCACACATCAATTTCTGCAGGTTTTTCCTATTATCTTCCATGATACCCTCTTTTTATTTTTTAAATCCTCATTATTAACACTAAACATTTGAGTTCCTGCCTTCCATCAAAACAAAAATCTGTTTTCCCCAATGAAATTGTTCTGAACTTGGAGGTACCACTTGACATATTGTAGAACTGATGAGTTGAAGCAAATAAAAGTGCCACATGCCCCAAGACAGCACTGTTTCCACTTCACCCCGTCAGCAGCACAGCAAACAAGTCTAACAGCCCTCATCTACTATTCTTTTCCCTTATCTTCAATCCATTTTTACTGTACAGTCACACACACAGTGCTCAGTGCTTTTGAAATGCCTCCATTAAAAAAAGTGAACTGTGGTGCTTTGAAGAAAGATGTTCATGACTTAATTCTTCCTGCCCTGGCTGTCAATCAGACACTGAGTTTATGATGTATACAACTTACCAATTTTATTAGCTTCCTTCCTGGAAGCAGCAGTTTCAACTAGTAGGGGAAAAAAAAAAGGCAAGCAGAACAGTAGAATGCTGTCTGTCTCTCGTTACCCATTGACTCTTCCAGCCATCACTTTTGTTGCTGAGCAAACTAGCACGGCTCCGTGAGCTACTGGAAAGTGATTAAAATTTGGCAGCAGAATGTCTAAACCGTTTCTATAGCAATAGGGAGAGTGCAAGATGTGAAAAAAGCCTGTAGCATTGCTGCCATCCTGCTGTGAACCAGAGGTATAGTGCCTCTGACTTTGGAGCTGGAAAACCCATTTGTGTAGACCTCCTCCTTCCAATTTTATAGCTTTTGTTTTAATTCTTGGGCTAACTGGAAATTAAATACCATTTTTTTTTAAGACAGAACACTACATATCAGCCTATTTGCTGAGAGATTAGTACCCTCATTTCTCATGCAACAGCCCATCTCCCCATCTCTATTGCCCTCAGAAAATCAGGGAGGGATCCTTCTGCAAAGGCAGCCAGTCTAAAGCTGCTGGTGGTCTGTTGTTTGCCATTGAACTCGAAGTCCAGGCTTCCTTTTACAGAACTACAACTGAACTTGGGTTGAGAAATGAATCTTTTGAGGTCCCTTCCAATCCCTAATATTCTGTGATTCTGTGATTCAGTCAAAACAGTCCAATTTGGGTTGGGTTCTTAGTGTTAGATTCCTAACTAGAAACTGTTTCATTTGCCAAGACTGCTGAGCAGAACCTGTACTATCCATGAGCACTGAACATTTCTGGAAAAAATAAACCAGGCTAATTTTAACTGTTGAAATACAGATTTAAAAGCATAATTCTAGGCACCCAGGTATGAAATCCTAGCCATTTTGATCTACTCTCTCCCATTTTTCTCTTAGGTGGCTAAGCAATTGCAGCCTTCAGTTGTGTGGATTGGAGACACAGAAAAAATATTTTCTAAAGCAGTGCCAAAGGCTGAAGAAGAGGTGAGTTGCTCCTTTTTTATCTCAATGCAGATAATTTCTCCCATTGCATCACAGCTGATACAAAGGAGCAAATGTATTTCTTAGCTTAGCACATACCAGTATGACCAGACCTGCCAAAGCTTGCTTGATAATAGCTTGTCTCACTAACATCTTTTTCTTCTAAGAGAGTCTTGTGACTTCTTAAGAGCCCCCAAGAGGTCACATTTTTCTCCTACACACCTATAGTTGCTTTATTTAAAAATAGTCCAGTCACTGCTCATCAGTGCACTGAAAAGTACAAGAGAATAATAGAGAATTTAAAATGAGGCAAGAAACTAAAAGTTAAGATGAGCTTAAATTGTTCAGCTCTATTAATTTGAGAAATTGGATAGAGCCAAAGTGAACAATAAAACAGTAACAAGGATAAATTTCCACTGTGAAAACAAAGAGCCTACGTTAAATAGTTATGTTTACAGATTATTTTCTTTGGGCTCCCAGGAGTCCCACTGCCATTGCTTCCATTCCTTCCTCCCTTGTGCAGCTTCCCCACTAGAAAGAAAATTAAAACACTGCCCAAATAGGCACAGCAACGCAGCCACCACAGCAGAGAGCAGTTCACCTGAAATCCTGATTAGATTCATGCTGCTTGCAAAATACTTTACTTTTTAGAGCTCCATGTGAAAAAATAAACCTTTTTTCTTAAGGCAAGTCCTGTGCATTTAGACTGTGGGATGGACACAAGCCTGTATTTTGGAAGGCCAACAAAGCATCACCTTGGATGAGGTTGTTAGTTCTGTGAGGGCTGTATGAGCTGATGGGTGTGCAGTGGTTGATGCCCACTGGTGGTCCCCACACCAAAAATGAACCTTTCTCTTGGGCTCAAACCTTGACAGCAAGTGCAGATGGGGATTAAAATGAAGACTTGGGGCGAAAGAGTGCCTGGAGTACCCGTTATCTTTGTCTGCTTTGATAGCCACCAACAAAGAAAAATTTCTGTGGTGGTTTCACTTGGCTGCAGCCAAACAGCCACTCACTCACTCCCCTGACCCAGGGGACAGGGGAGAGAATTGGGGGGCAAGGGTAAGAAGACTCAAAGGATGAGATTAAGAACAATGTAATAATTGAAATAAAATAAAAGTTAAGATAATAATGATAGCAAAATAATTCTAATAGTAATAAAATATATATGAAAATGAGTGATACACAATGCAATTGCTCACCACCCACTGACCAAGCCCAGCCCATTCTCAGATAATGATCCCAGAAGGGCAAGAGCCCAAGTGAAAGAGAGAACAAGAGAGGAAGAGCAGCCCCTCATTAATATACCAAACATGACATTATATGATATGGAATATCCCATTGGCATATCCAAATACCAATCTAGCTTATTAATTAAAATATTCCTCACCCTCCCCTAGATCTTGCACTTGCAGACCAGCAAAACACAAAGTCCTTTGACTTCCAACAACAACTGAAAACATCAGTATGTTCTCAGTGTTTCTCTCCTAACCAATCCCAGCTGAACCCAAACCCCAGTGCTGTTTCAGCTGCTGAAAAGAACCAGCTCTGGCCCAGCTCACACCAGGACAATTTCTCACCTCAGTCAAGGGTATCACCTACCACTGATATTGCAGGTCTATGGAGCCCTGCAGGTATTTCAACAAAAAGTCTCATGTTCTTGGAGGGAGGGAGTGGATGGCTCCAGGCTCAATCTCTCACATCCCACACAGTTCAGAGCATAATCCATATTTGGAGTCAGAGAACCTGAAACAGGAGGGACAGGCAGTGGTAACTGGCTGTCTGGGGACCCTTCCTTAGGAACACTTTAAGAGAGGTGGGTTTTGGAGAAGATGAGCTAAGTTCAGCCCTCAAAAGAAGTCAAAAGTGAATAGAAGTCACTTTACTCATCCCAGCGTGACATTTCTGGCACCATGACTGAGAACCTGATAAAATGAAGCCTTAAATTCTTCAAATAGACTACTTTTCTAGTAGGTTTCTCCAGTCTTCCCTAGAGGATAGCAAAGCAGTCAAATATCAAATACATTATGGTAACCCAGTTGCCTTTCAGCTGAGCTTTGCAGGACATAGTTTCTTCCTTATTGACATTAAGGAAGGCTGATCTGAAATTGAAGCACAGGTTTTTCAGGGGGTTTTCAAGTGAGTGTTGGTGACTTGGATGTTAAGTTTCAATCATTTCTGTTAAGAGGCTTCCAAGTCATTAGACTTTTCTGATACACTATCCTAACCCAGTTATTCACTTATAGCTTTATTAACAGTAGAGCGACACCACAGCAATTTGATTAATCCAATATTTGCTTGAACATTATCAACCAACCAATATTTGCTTGAACATTAATCAAGCATAACTCTCCAATAACAGGTTTGGCTTGATACTCATCTGTTCTGTAAATAGCAGTTAAATACTTGTTTGAAAGTCAAATAGTGAATTATTGCAAAGAAATGAAACCTCAGTTCAAAGAGCTCATGTTCTCACATTAGAGCCTCAGCAACCTACAAATCTCAGCAAAAATTAAGTGCATTTTTCACATTTAAGCTATGGGTAGGAGTTGGTGGACCATAACCTCCAAGAGCTGGGAGGATTCCACACCAGGTTACATACCCTGGCAATTTATCTATTTGTTAAGGTTGATCAGATACACAGGTCCAAGCAATATTTCTCCTTGAACTGCAAATCAGGATTTCCTTCTTTAAATGAGTTGTTTCCTTCCTGCTTTACAAACTCAATAGTGAAACGCACTAGCACAAACCCATAAATACATAAGCAGAAATCGAGTGTTTATCTGACTTTCAGAAGACAGAGTTGCCACTTAGGTTGAGCATCTAGTCTGCTTATACTAAATACAACTAGACTACTAAAAAAAGCACAAAGCCTTGTTGTATACAGCATGTTTACAACTCCACCTCATTAACTCTCAACTGTCAGCATCATAACAACTCTTTCCTCCTTCTATTTACATGTACACACTGAAGATGAACCCCAAACGACTGGAAAAGATGCTCCCCAAGTTTCTGAAGGCTTTGAAAGCACAGGACAGGGTGCTGCTCGTGGGAACCACCAACCGCCCCTTCGATGCTCATCTTAAACGTTTCTGCAAAGTCTATCAAAAAATTATTCTGATTCCCAGGCCTGACTACACTTCACGATTTGGCAAGTATTTCAAGCAATCCTATTGATTAACTGCTGTTTAAAATCCATGCTTAATTGTCTGGCTATCCTCAGAACTGACTTTAGCCTCAGTTCATACCCCAGGCATGAATTTTCAGTATTAATTTCAGTATTGCCTACATTTTCAGTTCCTGAAAGATGAGGTAATACTGATGCAGGTTACCCCAAAGAGGAGATAATAAAAGTGAAACTTAAGGCACCACCTGGAGTACTGTGTCCAGTTCTGGAGCCTCCAACACAAGAGAGACCTGGAGCAGCTAGAACAAGTCCAGAGGAGGCCACCAGGATGATCCAAGGGCTGGAGCAGCTCTGCTGTGAGGACAGGCTGAAAGAGTTGGGGCTGTTCAGCCTGAAGAAGAGAAGGCTCCAGGGAGACCTTCTAGTGGCCTCCCAGTACCTGAAGGGGCTACAAGAAAGCTGGGGAGGGACTTTTCATAAGGGCAGTTAATGACAAAACAAGGGGAAATGGGTTTAAACTGAAAGAGGGGAGGTTTAGATGAGATATTAGGAAGAAGTTCTTCACTGTGAGGGTGGTCAGACACTGGAACAGGTTGCTCAAGGGAGTTGTGGATGCCCCCTCCCTGGAAGTGTTGAAGGCCAGGCTGGATGAGGTTTTGAGCAACCTGGTCTAGTGGAAGGTGTCCTTGGTGCTGGCAGGGGGGTTGGAACTGGATGAGCTTTAAGGTCCCTTCCAACCCAAACCAGTCTGGGATTCTGTGATTCTATGAAACTGGGAGAAGGGTTTGAAACACTGGTCTGCAGTGATTAGCAGAACAAGCTAATTTCTTTGTGAGTTGTTTAGCATCCACTGAGTTCATCCCAAGCTGTTTTCTCACTGTAGGAAGCATAAGATCCCATTTCAATACACACTTTCTATTTTAAAGCTTTTCTCTTTACACAAGGATTCTGAATTTCTGTTACTCCTACCCAGTTTCCATACTCTAAACAATACACTTCAGGGCCTCTCCATAAACAGAACCATGTCTGAAGAAGTGAGTTTTGTCACTATCAAATCCCATTTTTATACTTACAGATCATATCAATTGCAGAACCATCCATGACTTTGTGTCTAGTCTATCAAGTGGTGATAGACAGGCCGTCCCCAAGTCTCACAAATTCATTTGAGGACACCATATGCTGAGAGTAACAGAAAACCTATGTTTTATCAGACCAACTTACACAAGTAGAAAAAAGACAAACTTTCAAGCCTGCAATTTGGTTTTCAGATTTAAATCAACTTCATGTCTGCTTAAGCTCAGCATTGACTAGTAAAAAATGTTCCAAATTAAGCATAATAATGGGAATCAATTGCTGCAAGAAAAAAATGGCAGTTTGTCCACATCCTTCAGAATTGGTTGGTAGAAGGACTTTTGTTTTGTTTTGTTTTTTCCCTGTGGTTTTATCACAGATATCACATGGTTTAATACACTTTTCTGGATACAAAGGAGTCTGGATATGGTGACTTATAAGCAGAAGGGCTGTTTAGGTTCAGTCTAAAGATAATGTGGAAAAAAAAAGATTTAGAGCTATTCAGAATGGCACCAAACACTGAGTTAGGACTCTCAAGGGTGTGTTTCTTCTGCTACCAGCTGCTAGCACGAGTATCCCTATTGATCACCATTCATGCCACTAATCTCTGATGGATCACAGTAGGAAAGGAAGCCACTTGCAGTTCAGGAACCTCACTATAATCTTGCCTTGACTACAATCTTGCTCCACGTAGTCACCTTATTACAAAAATCATGCAGCTGTACTGTGAAGTCCAGTTTGTGCTGCCTTTCACAGAGGCAGCCAAGGTTCTGAGATGATGCATGTTTGGGCAAGCTCAAGACAGGTTTTGACTGTCTAACACATTGTAAATCTCTCCCACATTCTATGATTTTCATAGTGTGGATGGGAAATGGTCTCTAAGCAAGCTAACATGTGTTTCATGTTATGTTACAGCTCTGATAAATTACTAGCAGATAAGGGACATGAATAAGACCTCGAGAAAGGAGGTGATAGCAGCTGAATTTAGCTGTGCTTGCTTCTGGGGATTGAACTGTCACATTCTGGGATTCTCACCACTAACTTGGAGTCAAAAAAAAAAAAAAGGCCAGCCAAAGGGATTTCAACTGCAAACTTAAGAATGCCCTAAAAATTAACTCTTGGCATTTAAAAGCAGATTAAACTTGTAGATTTATTTCTTTGGCATTGTCCCTTTTAAGACACAGCCAGGCTGCTTCTTTAGCTCCAGCCTTCCCTCAAGTTCAATGGAAACATGATCTCTACAGTACAGAGCACTCATCCACCAATCTTGACAATTTTCAGTTCCTGACACCTAATTTGAGAGCTCAAGAAACTTGTTTTGACAGAAAAAGCCATCACATAACAAATATTTGTAGCCACAGTGCACAAACTACCTGCCTGCTAGAACCCTCCGTTTTGTTACAAGCCAGGATATTCTAATCTATGCATGATGGAAACAACAAACATACAGTGGAAATCATTAAAATGGGAGATTCATGATCCTATACTGGTTTCTTGCTGTTAATCACCCAGCAAATCAGCATCTCATATCATGCACAGTCCTACCTACCTGCAACAGAAGCTGTGGCACACGATATATGGCTGAGCAGAAGTAGTTGTGAGCTTGCTGTTGTGTGCATCAGTTCCTCTTTTATGAATTAGTGATTCAGCCAATAATTATTGAGCATAGTTATAATTCAAGTGGAAGATCACAATTTGCCAGAGTGAAAAAAAAATATATATATACTACAAAGTTGTCAATAGTTATGGGCACGAGTCCATAGTATCGACATTGCAATGGAAGCAAGAGTAAGGCAGCTTTTCTCCATGACATAACTGCCCTGACATCCAGTACCATTAACTTCCCACTCAACATTTTCATCTTACATGTGAGCATTCATACACAGGATACTCCAATCAAACTGTCTTATTCAATAACACTTTTAATCTCTAAGCATTGTTATTTTTCCCAAGCGTTCTCACATAGGGCTTTAGAGGAAAGCGTGGTGAAGTGGCATGAAAGTTTTACTACCTTTCTCTGAGACAGACTGTTACTTTACAGAGGGGAAAACAAAAACATTTATTACTCCTATTAATTTGTTTCTCTGAGACAGACTGTTACTTTACAGAGGAGAAAACAAAAACATTTACTCCTATTAATTTAGTTCTTTGGAAGCAAAACCTCAGGCACTTCACAAACATTAAGTAAACCTTCACATCCCAGAGGTCCACAGCTAAAAGATACAAACAAGTTCACTATTTAACTAAGGAGCAAAATGCCAATCACAGCAACATCCACCTGGCCTCTGCAACACGTGCTTGCATAGCTGGAAACCTTTGGCTTCCAAACCAGACATTGAGTCCCCATAGCAGCCCTCAGTTCCGCAGGGGTAACCTGTGATCAGGGTCACAGAGATTAAAAAAAGAGGCTGTTACTATAGGTACTTCACTCTACACAGCCAAATAGGAATATTCTGGGCACGCTCTCTCTTTGTGTATACACACAGGCATATTTAAGTAGTTCTTTCCATTTTTACACACATATCCACCTCATATTAATGACTTTCTGAAAGTGCTGACTGGTAGCCAACAAATGATCACTAATGGTTTAAGAACAGATGTGCCTAAAGGCCTCTATGCTACAGATCTGTAGATGAAAGAAACAGCAAACAAGAAAAAATTTGAATCTTGGCTTTCCTGACCCATGTCCCTTATTTTCCTGTTTCAATTTCAAAAGGCAAAAACTATTTCTCCTTCTTTCCATAACACACATCTTTGGTATTCTCTCTTTTTCTGGGTTCTGATGAACAGTGTTATGGAAACACATCATCCTGCAGAACGGAGGAGTCATCACCAACTTGCTGAACATCAGCTGCCTAGCAAAGGCATCTGATGGCTTCACCCAGGGACATATTGTCCAGGCAGTGCAAGATGTCCTGAGCGACCTCCGCCTCCTGCAGATGACCAGGAAGCCACTGAGGGCTGCTGAGTTCATGGCTTCTCTGGCCAGGCAGGACCCCGTGTACAAAGAGGAGGAAGAAACATTTCAGGTGACATTAAGAGCTATGTTAACTGGCTGTCTTTCACCATCCCCTGCCATGTCCTTGTCCAGGCACACTTGATCTAGAGACCTGCTAATTCTGCTGATAGGTTGGCACATTGCTATTTGAATGATGATATATGGCTCAACAGCACCAAATACCCATCTCCCTTATTTTGGGATGGTTGGCAACCCAGGCCAAGCAAATGGTCATTACTACAGGCAGCAATTCTGCACAGGCAACACCCCTGGCACGCTGCTTCACTGGGCCTGCTGCCTGCACCCAGCTCATCTGGAACAGGGTGGCTTTGACATGCACAGATAAATTACACAAGTGCCATTAGTACAATGCATTGGCCATCGTTCTTTTGGAGACAACATGTTCAGCAAACCTGGCTGCATTTTCTTGAGAAGGCAGAAAACTTGGGTGTGTGAGGTGTGCTGGGTGCTCTGCATATGGATCAAGTTTTAAGTCCTTACTTAAAATTATTTTAAACAAGAATTTTCTTCATCTTGGGGTTTTAAAAAAATCAGTTTCTGCCTCAAATTCCATCCCTCTCCCCACACTCAGGGCCATAAAATCCTTAAGGCAAAACCTCGTGTATTTGAGGTGGATTATATATATCTCATATGCATGAATCACCCTGCAAACAACTACTTTTTCCACATGCAGCTCAGTTATTTCACTCTTTC